>NW_005054598.1:202230-249361 GCF_000277835.1 Geospiza fortis | reverse complement strand
ACACATAGCCTAGCACATGTTCACAGAGGGGCAGGACTGGCTTTCCAAGTGTTTGATCTCTGGCAGAGCTGGCTGGTGACATGCAAGAACATTTAAGGTCATGACTTTTGTTGCTTCCTCTTCTGCCTGCTGGCCCTTTTGTCTCTCTCTGGTGGTGCTGGCACGCAAACTACACCCTGCTATTCCATGCTGGGCCATTCCTTACAGTTCATGGTGCCTCTTGAGCTGGAGCTGGTGGTGAAGCAGGCAAAAAGCTGGTCAAAGCACACATCTAATTGAATTTTTAGATCTTGAAAATGTGGGATTTTCAAATACTCCCATTAGTGAGCATTAGTACTGAGGGGAAACACATCACCAGGTAGGGGTTTTTTTGAGTCAGAATTTTAGTATAATTAAAAAGAGATTACTTTAAAAGAAATTAAAAGAAATGCTTTCATGAAATAAAGAACACCACTAGAACCTCCGGGTGCACATACGAAGTGTGCTGAGCCATTACCTGCAGCTTGATGTTAAGGCAAGAGAAGCTTTTTTGTAAGTATGGAAAAAGGGAGCTGCTGCACACTGGGGCTTCTTACTTTTGTCCCTGTAGAAGGTTCTTCTGGAAGGAAGGCATTGTACTTCTGAAGGACTGAGCAGAAGAAATGTGGATTCAACTGAAGTGTCAACCTAACAAGCAACAGATTCTGCGGTTTGTGTTGGAATAATAAATTGATAACTAAAATTTTAATTATTAATTTACATTTTTGTTATTTTGCCATGTATCCTAGTTAATTTGCAAATGAATATTCTTTTGCAGTGTTGCTGTGCTTTTCATTCTGACAGTCACCACCTTAGGGCTGGGTTATCAGTGCTAACACATGCTTCAAATTAAATTGGGAGGTAACAGTGAGAGCAATTTATCTTCAGCTGTAAGGACAAGTTCTCCTAATTCTCAATCATGTGTCACTCAATTCCATTATAACAGGAATATATTAATCGTTTCTTATGAGCAATTTCGTATGCCACTTTCTATTGCTAAGGCTTGCATTTTTATGATGTATTATTGATTAATATTGTTAGGGTTTGTGTTTCACCACTGGTTATTCTTAGCTGTGATTTCTGTCTTGTACTTGACTGCTGTTGCTGTTCCTGAAATATGTTATTCAGGGGCAATACCTCTGGAGGAAGATGGTGTTTCCACTTGTGCACAGGACTGACTGGCAAGCACAAGTAATTAGTTGACAGCATGGCCAAGAATGCTCAGAAGCCATAGGAGAGTTTGTTAGGACTTTTCTAGCAAGACTGGCAATTGATTTGTTTGATATTTTTATTTTGATCTTTCCATGCTTGCTGTAGAACTGCAGTGGCAGAAGCAGTCATGCTGCTTGGCTTTTCCAGGGTCTACTACAGTGCTGGAAGTATGGGCATTGCCAGTTCTCCTTGAAGGAAGGCAAGAAGACAAAGCAGATACAACACTGACATGAAAAACAAATGAATCTTGTTTTATCTTCATATATTGTCTGGGAAAAAAAACCCCTCCTGATTTACATTAGTCTGAAAAAGACAGATTTCATGTTATCCAAGAGCTCAGTCTTGGGCTTGGACTTCTGGTGAAGCCAAACTGTGAATGGAAAGTTTGTGGAGTGATCTGGCTGTAAAAATTTACATTTGTGGAAGGAGAATTTAAACTTATGTCAATTTATACAATGTTAATCTCTGCAGAGGGGATCTTAATTGCAAGACCGACAATTTGGGTCGTGTTTGAAATTGATTCAGAGACTGGTCCTTGATAACTTTGGATCTGTTTCCAAAGCTGACTTGCGAATGAGATTGAGGATCAAAGCCTAAATGTCACTTTGTTTCAAGCTTGAGTGTCAGACTGAGGCGTCTTGCTTTAAAGTGGGATTTTGTTCCATACTTAAACTTCAAGTGAAAAATTCACGATTGTACTGAAAATCTTCACACTTTGAGGCTTAAAAGACTTATTGAAGATGAAGGTGAGACTGTGTACTTGTAAGCATTATAAGAAGAGACCTCAGTAAAAATAAAGTGCAAGTGGCATGGAGAATTCTGGTGAAAGAGAATTGTTGCTAGGAAGTTAAAACATGAATGTTTGAAGGCAGTGGCTTTGGCTGTGTTTGAAGTTGTGGCATTTATGAGTAGGGATGTGCTGCCCTCCCTCAGGGAGGGAGGCTGGGGAGGATTTGGGTAGCCTTCAGAGGACAGCAGCTTTGGTGGGGGGATAGTCACTTGTAGCTGCTGCTGCATCATTGTGTAGAACTAATGTGCTTATGGCTAACAGTGATGAAAAGCCAATCCAGAGAATGTTTTCAGAAACATGCTTACAGATGTGCCTGTAGCTGTAAGTTACATCTTTAAGTCACCCTTACAGGCCCAGCTTTAAAAATCAATTCATTGGCATAGCTGAAGTGGAGGAAAACACTCATCCCATAGAATCATCTTCCTGCCTTTCCTCACCTATTTGAGGTAATATAGTGACAACTGGGAGGGGAGGATGGACAGCATGGGGGTGCCAGGAGGTCCCAGGTGGGTGGGAGTTCTTAGAGAAATGCTGTGAAAAAAATCAAGGGTAAAACAATTGGATGTCCATTTGGAGCAGGAGTCTGTTCATTTTTTGAACCCATTTTGTATTTCTTATGTTAGTTTTCTGTATGTCGCCTGATGTGCGTCGCCTGCATACAGTTGTCTTTGTCCTGCTCTATCTGCTCCAGCCCCACTGCTCTGGCATCTCTAGCACTTGCCTGTTTGATCAGGCTGTTCATCTGAATCATGTTTTTTGGAGGGATGTGTGTGCCTCAGGCAGTTTTTAGGAAGTGTGATGCCTTGGCCCAGGAGGTCAGTGTGGTGTGAGAGCTGCTGGGGAGCTGCAGGTGTGAACAGGCAGCGAGGTCAGGGCAGGTGACACCATGCACGGTCACAGCCAGGTGAGCTGTCAGGATGGCCCTACCTTGGCTCCATCTGAGCTGGAGTTTCAGCATCAGAGTTTCAGCAAAAAGCAGATTTACTGTTGTCTCTAAGTTTATTCCTTCTATTTTCCCTTTCCAGTAAGTGAATCTGGAGGGGGCTGTAACAGACCCAATTAAAGACTGGTACAGGGAAGAGGCACGTCTGTTTAGAAATTGCAAAGAATGCAACATTTGGCAATAACGGCTGTGTCTTTTTTGGCAGGATCCAAAGAGCTCATAAAGTACTTTCTCTTCATTAGTGATCCAAATTTTATGATCACTTCTGTGTTTTGGAAGCATTCTCAACAAGGATGAAATTATGTCATTACATAAATCCAAGATTTCCTATTTTTTAAGAAGAACTTATGAAGCTTTGAATGTGGATTGGGTGCTGAAAATGTTCTGGTTCTAGGTCACCTCTACATCTCCCTTGGGCACAGAGAGCACTGAAAGCCAAGAGGATATGTGTCAGTCTAAGCTGATTCAGGGTCTCCTGTCAAGTGAAGACTTCCTGGGAATGCTCTGTAATGTGGACACAGATGAGATGAGAAAGGGTTTTTTTCTTTTATTTTTATTTTACTTTTTTATTCCAAGCTCAGTGTAAGCTCTCTGACCTCCAACATACTCCTAACAACAGTTAGTTTTTGGTGGTGCTACGGAAACTTTATTTTGTCTCAAACTGTTTCTAGTGTCTTTGAACAAGCCCCAGAGTCTTAATTAAACATCTTTGATCAGGCATGACTCCACAGTAAGTCAAATCTTTTGCCTTTGGTGTTTTGTTTTATTTAATCACTAGACTATTTCTCTATGTAGAACGCTGCAGCACTCATCTGACTTCCTTTGTTAGTATTTCATTAAAAATTATTTTAACTGACCTTTTTCTGTTTTTATTTGACTTTTCAGTGACCTATTCCTTCCTTTCCTTTTTCCTATCTCCTGCTGCAAAATTGCTTGTTTTCAAAGCTTACTTGCCTAAGGAAGTTGAAATTCTTGAGTTCTGTCTGCTTTACCCAATTGAGATGAAATTGTGTCCCTCAAATGGCTCCCAGTGAAGCAGGGAAAATAAATTTTGTGGCTCCCCATTTTTCAGAAGGGAGCCCATGGCATTGAGCTATGGGGATTGGTGTTCCCTCTGCCTTGTGAAGCTGTTCTACTTGGCCAAGGGGGTCAGCCAAAGGGACTTCATATTCTGGTGGTTATGCTCTCTCCTTCCAGCACGTTTAATTGCTGTCCTCAATGAGCAGTTTAATAGTTTCTTGCTTTCATAGCTACTTTGTGGTAGAGAAATTCAGCGAAATGAGAAAGGAGAAAACTTAAAAGCTCTTTTTCTGTGTGTGTGTAAGATTGTGGAAAAGCTATTCAAGAAGAAATCAAAAGAAAAATTTCTCATTTCTTATTTTGTCACTGAGCTACAGCAGTCTTTTTATAGCATGGTTTTGTAGGATCACTATCAGCTGGCTGACCTACAGCATCTGAACTTGCCAGTTCTCCATGGGAAAGTTTAAAGTGCTTGGCAGCTTGGTTTTTGGGCTCTGCCTTCAGCTTTCCCATTAGTGTCATTAGAATTCAGAGAATTTAATATGTAAAATACTTACAAAATACTAATGAGTTCTTAGACTGCTAATGTGTATTATTTATTTAATTCAAAATCTACCCTTCTGAAGTGACAACCAGCCCGCCTCCCCAGGCACCCCTGTTTACTCATCTAGCTATATATATCTATATGAAAGATCACCTGCTGAGTCATCCTGGTCCATGCTGAACACTTTTCACTTATTTCCATACTTTGCTTGTAAGTTCTGCCACTTGGTATGGCTGTGGTTATGTTAGGATCTCGACACAGTGGGAAATATGTGAGCAAAGTTAGACCTAATTTGAATCCAATATCTGAAGATAGCATGCAAACCTGAATTCAGAAGTCTCCTGTAAGACAACCACTTAAGTGCAAGATGCTTCCTTCCTGCATGCTTTGTTGCAGATGGGACTGAAGTTGTGCCTGAACTAGTAGAGTAGCATTTGTCCTGGTGTCTGAACTGTCTCAGCACTGTCTGATGGTAGGCCCAGGAGGCTGTACAAACAGTGGAATAAACTGCTGAATACTCTGGGGATTACTGGTGAGGGCCTCATGCTGGAGATATTTGCCTGTATCAGTATATTTTACACTTCTATGCAGTGTCACCCTGTATATTTGGTTGAGTTTGTGGCTAAGGAACTTGAAATATCTTCTAATTTGATGTGAAATAAATGGTACTAAATGATGTTGAGATGAAGAACTAGAATGTAATCTATGTTCGTTTTATCAGTGAATTGTGCATTTGAATTCTATATCTAATATAATGGAACAACACTAAAAACATTTGGCGTGTGCTTTATGTTGGCTTAGGGGATGCATGGCTTTAATGCTAATTGGTGACAATGGGTATGAAGCACTGGCTGGCAAATGAGGGAGTTCCCTTTATAAACATGTTTTTCCAACATGCTGTGCTTTTCCTGCTGCATCTCATGCTTCATGCAATGATGTTTAGGAGGTTATTTGAATACAGCTTAGTGCTAACGAGCTGCAAGCTTAGTTCCTGTTGTATTTGGAAATTTCCTCTCCTGTTCTGTCTCTACTTCTGTTCCTGGGTATGTGATCACAGCAACAAATTTTAAGTCATCCTTTTTATCCCTCAAGTTTCTTAGTAATTATGTGACTTTATGTTTTTTCTTTAAATTTTGGTGTAATTTGGCAATATCTGAGTTCAGTTTTTGGCAAATGTATCAACACAACATGGGATCTACAGCCTATAACGTCTCCTATCACAGGGGAAAGCTGTGTGTTAAAAAGCTGATTCACTGCAGAACCTTTGGAGACTTGTGAAAAGCACAATCTTTGGCTGTGTGAGTTGAGCAAATTAAGTGGCTGAGGTAAAGTCCTGTAGATGAAGAGCAAGGTGACTTCAAAGGTGTGTCAACCAGGTATGCACCCTGAAAGCATTGAATGGTTAAAAAAAACCCAAACCAACTCTGCTCATGGTAGGCTTTGCAGTGTGAAATAAAGCACATGACAAATTTCATCAGGGTTTGCTGTAGAACACTAGGAGGACAATGAAACACCAGTAATAATTAACATCTTCAAGGCTGAATTTCAATGTGAAGCATACACCATTAAAATGAATGAGTGCTTGAGGGAATGCCTAAGAGAAACCCCTGTTTGTCAAGCAAAGGTTCATTCTTACAGATATGCTGTGTATCTCCTGGTAAGTAGATACCACATGTGTAGGGGAATCAATGCCCTGATAATAGTATGTGAAAGTGGTTTTAATTCTCATTTTTAAAAATAATTGACCAGTATTTGAATAAAGAGCAAAATTTAGTGAAGCATAACAAAAGGGGTGAGGTTTTCCCCCCTCCCCTTAGTTAATTATTAAAGACTTCCCTAACAGTTCCCAACTCATCTCTTCCATTGGATGGAGGGAAACAAAGAAGTAATTTGAGTTGCATACCTGCAAGTTGCTGAGTATATTGAATGGGGTGGGAGGTCACCTGGCTTTGTGTCCAGTTTCCAGTTAGTGGCAGGGAATTGTTTGTAGAAGTCAAGTACTTAGCCATGGCTCAAGCAAAGTGGGTTCTTCACTTCATTCAAAACTTGCATGTATTGTTTGCGCTGAGAGAGTGGAAGTGGAGTCCCAAAATACCACACCTTCTGTATTGACACCATAAACTTTTGGACTTTCCACAGTTTAGAGGGGAGGATTTTTTCCAAAGCTTGGCATCTGGTTTCAACAGGAACTTTCTGCACCAACTTTCTTAGGTCAAAAGCACTCAGTAAAGCAGCTGTACCAGGACTCACCTGTAGGCTCCCAAGCTTAGATCATCACAAGAATGATGACAGCTGCTTCCACAATATCCTTGTTTGAAATGCACAGAGCTCCTTGCTATAAAGTCCCTGGGTCTTTTCTTCAGTGTTAGCTGTAGGTGCTTCACTCTGGTGAGGGGAGACTGCTGCTTGCAGATATATTTACAAGATTGACACAGGATGAGGGAGACCTGATTAGTTTTAAAAATTATGGACAAATATACATACTTTTTGCATTAATATATTAGCCACCAGAAGAGTTTTTGCAAAGAAGAAAGAAAAATAAAATAAATGAGTGTTAAACCTTTAAATACTTTATAAAAATGTCTTAAATGGCTCCCTGCAGTAGTAAGAAGCAATGATCTATCCTGAACATGACTCCCTAGAATAACTAACCTGAGTCATGTCTTAATGCACCCAAGCCCTGTGGCAGTCATAATTGCTTTAGTGCGCTTGGGAAATAGATGGGTTTTGCTTGAAAGAAAACACTGAATTTTGGATCTCTACTGTTTTGTTACACAGTCTATATGCTTGAAGAGGAAACACTATTAGATAACTTCAGTTCCAGACTCCAAAGACTGATTTAGATCTGTATGCCACAAAATACATAATACACAAATAAGTTATAACTGCATTTATTCTTGAGTCTTTCCTGTGATGGTATGGGAGTTTTGTTTTATTCTAGGTTGGTTTTGGGTTGTTTTTTTTGAAGAATTTACCCATTTTGCTTATTACAAAAGTCTAAAATGTGACAAGATGATGGTACAAGTCAATGGTGATGTTGCTAATGATTTTCTTAGGCCAAATCACAGATCCTCTTGGGGATCGTGTGGACTGCAAGGGAGAATGTGGGCACGGACTAAAGCACATCCTGAAAATGTGGAAAAATATATTAAAAAAATCTTGTTAAGGTTCTGACAGCAGATTTTCACTCTGAATCTCTCCTATGATGTCAAACGATCCTCATTCACTAATAAATCAGTTAAATTAACATTTGGCTACAGGTGTGGCTAAGCCCAGTTCAAGCTACTGGGTGTGGTTGAGCATTCCAATGCTGTGCTGAGTTCTTTCTTGTGGCCTGGTCCAGTTAAAGTTGATCCCAATTCTCCTTTTCCAGCAGCCTGATCCAAGGGCCATCCCTGTAATAACAGTGCATTGTTTTTCCCACTAGAATATGCCCATGAGACATTAGCTGCTGTGTAAAAGCATTATTCTGTTAAAATTGGTTGTTGAGTTGAACAAAATAAACTGTAACATTAACCACTTTTTTTCAGAAGTGGGGGAAGTCTAAAAAAGCCATTGATTCAGTATTTTTGTTGAATCTAATTGAAGAAACCTGAGCTAAAAGAAGACACTACTCTTTGATAGATCCTTCTCCCATGAAAGTGTTTTGGAACAGGAACCACCAACTCTTCCTGCCTTGAGGCTACTGAAATCAAAGCTTCTCTGCCTGGTGGCTGGGACTTCTACAAACAGATAATTACCTTTTGAGTGTGTGTCTCTGTGTTACCTTGACCTTGAAGCTGTCTCTCTGATCACAGACTATGCAGTAGAACAAAAACTTGTTCTCTAAAGCTGGTGGCAGTTCTCACTATCTGTACGTAGCAGTAACAGAAAACTGCTTAGTGTCACTGTTGTGCCAAAATAAGGCCAGACTAAAATGATAAAACTTGGGAAGGGTCAGACTTGTGAAACCATGGCAAATACTAGATAAAGCTTGTTGTGGTTTATCATTTTTCCATATTTGTTGTTCTTCTCTTTATTTTTTTGCTGGTAATTTAGACCAAGTGTGATTTTAAGCATGGTACTGCAAATTGCTTGTGTTTTAAAAAAAGCACTGCTGGTTACTATTAGTTGTGGGAGTGCATGGCTTTGAAACCATTTAGGCTTTTTACTTTACCAAAGTAAATTAATTTGAAAAACTCCAGGTGAAGAGTTTCTCTGTATAAGATACAGGCAGCCTAATTGTTTTCCTTTTTGTTTTTGTTTTTGGTTGTTTTTTTTTTCCCTAGGTTGCAGTGGTAGGTGCCACTTGTTTCTTGTTGGGAAGTAGCAAGATGTCTTTTCCTATTTTCCTAACTTAGTACTGCAAGTATTTTATCCCTTCCACTGAAAACTTAGACTTCTTCCATCGAGATTTCAAATTCACAATTGCTTTTCACATTTAACTTGATTCCTGTGTAATCTCACTTGTGGGCTCTGGAACCTGGGAGCTGATATGGGCCTCCAGGCTGGAGTGAGAGGTGGTGGCAGGATATGGCCTCCTTTTGCTGCAGGCTCTGTGGCTAGAGGAGACTCCAGACTGCAGTGGGGTTGTCATTTATCAGCACAAAGCTAGAGCATCTAAGTAGACTGACTCATCCCCTTGCTTGTGACTCACTTTGTCTTCTCTTTCCTGAGAGGAAAAATAACTCCTTTGTTTCTAATAGGAATGCAAAGTGACAGTCAGACCATAGATACCACTTTGTTTCAGATACACATTTAGAAATACTTTCATTACAGGAGCCTTGGTATCCTAGGAAATGCATGCTCATATGGTTTGAGGTGAGGGCTGAGTCGAAATGTGAATTGTTTCAGCTGTTGGGACTGGGAAGGATGCCCTAGCACAGAAACTGAGTAGATTGTTCATGATTGTATTGGGTTCAGTGCAGAGACAGAGAGTGAATCCATGTCTCTTGATTCATCTCTGGTCCTGTATACCATCGGCCATTACACCTCTCGGGGTACTTCAATCAAGTTTGTTGTTTCTCCTTTGCAGTATGTCAGTAGAAGTGGATTTCTCTTTGTGTATCTCTGATGGTCAGAAGAGCTCTTCCTGTGTCAGTTCTTTTCTGTTTACTTAGTTGTTTTTGTTAAAGGACAAGACTTTTCTCATAGGAGCTCTTATACTAGTCCTCTACTTCATTTATCTAGATCTGTCTCCCTGGTTTTTCAGTGTAACATTACAGCTGCAACCTCCTCTCCTCCATGCTCAAATGTATTCTCATGTAACATGTGCACCAAGGAGCTGATTCCCCAGTGTTTTACTGTGCATTTACACAGGAGACTCTAGTAGGGTTAATGAAGTCCAGTTTTGTGTCAAACCAAGTAATGCTGTCCTGTGTCTTCATAGAAGTTTTCTCTCCTGATATTAAGTTCAATTTTCATGTGTATTTTTGTCTGTTAAAGGAAACTTTCAGAACTGCACCACAACTGGCTCTCTCTGAAAGAGATGCTGTAGTCCTTTTGCATTTTCCTCTAACGTGAATTCCCTGGCTCCTGTGCACAGGTGTGCTGCTATGGGCACTTAGGTGGCCACCCTCTCTCCTGGAAAGGCCTCAGGAGCCCATTGCAGCTGCTGAGTCCATAGCCCGGCTTGGGATCTGGGAGGGTGGGATGGAAGCAGGCAGCTGACAAAAGCCACTACAATTACACAGGCCAGTTAAAGTAGTTTAGCTTTTGAGCAGAAAGAGATGAATAATTCTGTAGGAGGAGAGTGCTTAAGTGTTCAGTTCTTTCACAATAAATCTGTTTCTTTCAGATAGCTCTAAAATAAAATCTGCTATTGCTGCTGACTCTGCAGTCAGGTTTGCATATATTAGCCCCTCCCACTTACAGCTTACTAAATTCTTTTTTATTTAATGCTTACATTGAGGCAACAGTGAATGACAGAAACTTACTCCAATGAAATTCTAAGTATGTGTATGCTTAAATGTGGAAAAGGTCACATTGACTGGCGCCTGGCATGTTGATAGCAGCTTGATAGGTCTGTGCCCATCACTGGGGCTTGTGGGTTGTGTGTGTGATGATGGACGTAAACATAATTTCTTAGGCTTCTGCTTGCTTGCTGTTGCTGTAATTCACATTTTTCCTTGTGACTCCGGAATGGCATTGCTATTGCTCATCTTCTTTTTAAACTACTGGATGCTGTTTCATACTAGAATTACCATGCGCAGGACTGCAGGGTGGGTCTGGCTGGGGCTCAGGGAAGATGCAGCCACGTCTGGTTTCCCAGCTTGACACTCAGACACTTGTGTCACAGGGAAGGAGTAATGGTGTGGGCAGCTCTTTTCCACTCAGTTGTTTTATGCTGAGTCTTGTTTTTCATGGCCACTCATGAAATCATTAGGATAGTTCCACATCTGAGCAAAAGGAGCGTGAGGGAAACCTCATGTTGCATCTGTCTGGGGAGGCGTTTCGTGAGACAGAACAACATATCCTAAATACTTTACAGAAAAATAGAGAGTACTTTAAACAGGGATAAATAATAAAGGTGCTGTCCAGACTCCATTTAGCTAGTCAATACAGCAGATCCAGGCTTTTCTGTGAGGAATTGTATGAGGGTTGGATTCCAGTTGTGAAGGATGATGTGATCAGGAACTGAAACAAAAGTCTGTCTGAACCATAGCAGTATTTTGTCAAGACACTTTTCCTCACCTGGCATTGCATTACAGGGCTTTAGCATTTAGACTGAACTGCCTGAAACTGTTCTTCAGCTCCTTTGTAACCTGAACAGCACTTCTCCACACATACATGACCTTCAGAAGTCCAAGTGTCTGTAGAATAAAGATAGATGACTTTCATTTGCAATAGCTTTTTTGTTTGCTTTGCCTAAATTGAATTGTCTTTAAACCAATAGCTGATTTGAGATTCACTCTTTGTTGTTGACTTATTGACACTTTTCTAAATGCACAGTTTATTAAACATTAGATTAGTCCTCACAGAATCTGCTGGTTTAAGTTTTGAATTTTCTTGCATTAAAACTTCCTTTCTTTTCCAAAACTTTTTAGAAAGTTGCTAACAGCCTTCAGCCCACAAGATCTATATAAAGAAGTTTTTATTGCCTCTGAATTTGTTAAACCTACATTAGTGTGAGATGTTACTTGTTTCTAAGACAGCTCTTGTAAATTTGGTTTAAAATGTTGTTCAGAAACATGAGACAAGAGACTCTCTTCAGCTTGCAAAAAGACAATTCAAGACCCTTATCTCTTTTCTAGAGAATGATTGTCAGACATTGCTTGGAGTTCATCTAAGGAACCTTTCCCATGTAGCAAGTATGGAAATGTGACATATGAAGGAAACATTTTTTAAGAAGGGTTTAGGCATTCATTCTTTATTGCAGGATTTCAGCCCCAGGAGCTCCCCCTCTTCTTTTTTTCTTTCTTCTCTCTTCCAAATGTTCAGATTTGATCTTGGTGGCTAAACAGGGACTATGTCATTGAAAAAAGTCCATTATTCATGGATGAGGTTCTTTTGTAAATCTGTGTTCCTTAAGCGACTGCCCCAAATTCTGCTTCTTGACACTTTCCTTCTTCTAAATGAGCCTAGGGGAATTCAGAACATTTGGACATATTCTGATCTCTATAAGTAGCATTACTGCTACTGCTACAAGCATACTGTCTTGTTGCAATGAGCTGGGAGAGCTGAAGGGTAGCAAAGCAGCATGGTCCTTTCAGATAGCATCAGTGATAAAAAGTTGAGGATGATCCTTAGACATCCTGGCTCATGGGTGTGTGTTGTAGCTATTGAGGAAAAGGATATGTTCACCGGGTACTGAAATAAAAAAAAAATTCTAATCACTGCATCTCTCTTGAAGACCCTCAGAGTATGAAAGTGTTGGCATATTTGTTTTGGGCAATCCTTTTCAGTCAACCCCATGAGAGACCACATGAACATGTGAAGCAGAAGGGTAGAAGGGTAGAAGCAGAAGACTAAATCCTAGTTAAGGCTAAATCTAGGATTTGCATGTTATCTGTTTTTTTGTGTGTATATATTGGGTTTTGTTCTTCAGTTGCTGCTTAGCCCAAAAGGAGGCCAAAGTGCGTGCCTGCTGTTCTGTGTCCTTTATTCTGCCTCCAGTACAAACAATCCCATGATGACAACTGACGCAGGTGCCTCAAGATGCTGGTCCACAATTTAATTTTTGTTTTTTCTGCTTATGGTGTAGATGGAGGAAGGGGGAAAACAATGTTACATTTAAGACCAAACCATGTTGCATCACTTCTTTCACAGAAGTGAGGCTTGTGGCACTTTTTCATGGTCCATGGGGCAGGAAGCCTAAGTTGCCTTCCGAATTTCTGGCTCTGCATGGCTGGTTCCTATGGCTCCCTGGCAGATGTGGCATGAGGAGCATCTGAGTTCTGCAGGGGCCCCCTGCCACTTTCCTGAGCTCATCTGCAGCCCCAGGGTGATGGCAGCAGGCAGGTCACTGAGAGCAGCTGCCTTGGGGAGGAGGAAAGCTGGAGGTGGAGGCAGGATTTAGTCATCTGCCAATGAGGCAGCTGCAAGATTTATCTGATGCTGCTGCAGTCTGAATCCCTGATTGCTGGGAGGAAGAGGAAGGGGGAAGGACTGTATTTAGTTTACCCAGCCACAGGTGTGTAAGAGGAGGAAGCTGGAGACAATACAAATGAAAGGGCAGAATTTCTTCCTAAAATCTAACCTAAAATCACTCTGCTTCAGTTTAAAGCCATTGCCCCTTGTCCCATCACTACATGTCCTTGTAAAAGGATAGTTTGCTTGCAGGTCCCCTTTAGGTACTGGAAAGTGCCGTAAGTTCTCTCTAGACCCTTCTGTTCTCCAGGATGACCAACTCAGCTCTCTCAGCCTGCCCTCATAGCAGAGGTGCTCCAGCCCTCTGATCACCTTTGTGGCCCTCTGGATTTGTTCCAGCAGGTCCGCATCCTCCTTATTCTGGGGGCCCCAGAGCTGGATGCAGCACTGCAGGTGTGGTCTCACCAGAGCAGAGCAGTATGGCAGAGTCCCCTCTCTCACTCTGCTGCCCACACTACTTTTGGTACATCCCAGGACACATTTGGCTTTCTGCCTGTAAGTGCCCATTGCAGCACATGTTGAGCTTCTCATCGACCAACATCCCCAAGTCCTTCTCAGGGCTGCTTTTGATCCATTTTCCAGCCAGCCTACATTTGTGCTTAGGACTGCCCTGACCTTTATGTTTTAATGACAATTATTTGTCATGCTTCTGGTTTTGTACTGCTACCACACAGCACTGAGATCTCCTGCAAGGCTCAGATGGGTATCTTAATTTAAAAAAAAATCTGCTGTACTGTGTACATTTAGAAGTAGTTTAAGGAATTTGGAAAGCTGCTGATCTCTGTGAGGGTATTTTCTGTTTCAAATAGATTGCTGCTACTTATGGCAAGACATCTGTTATCTGAGCAGCCCTGCAAGGCACTGAACAATAGACATGTTCTTTGGCAGGTTTTTATAGTCACCAGCATCCAGTGGAAGGTCTCCACTCAATAGCAGTTATGCTGATGTGTGCAAGCAGGTGTGTGCTTTCGTTGTCTGTCGTATAGAGTCTAAGACCTTAACCGTTACAGTTTCTAGCTCAGGAAACTGTGTTTGTAGTCAAATCCTGATGCACCATTGGAGAGATAAGTTCTTTGTCCCTTCTGTTCAGATGAATAAAAGCCTCTTGGAACAGCGGAGTGCACTCACCTGACACAAGCAGCGTCATGGGGAAGCTTGCTGATGCAGCTGTGTATTTTGTGCTTGGAACACCGTCTCTTAACATCTTCCTTTCATCTTCCCTGTCAGCATTCCCCCCATGCAATGTTGAATTTCTGCTTTATAATGAGGGCTAAGACATGTGGCCTTTTCCTTGTGGGGAACATTGGTAGTCTCTCTCCTCTGCTGCTTATGTTCCCAAGAGTTCTGGGAACTAGATGACTTTGAGATTCCTATGTCATGTTCATTTCAGAGTTGCTCTAAAGTTAACAGGAATTGAAGCATGCAATGCTAGGGCTATGTCTGCACAGAAATAATGTCTTATGCAGAAGAAGCTTATAGCTTAGAAGTTTGGGTTTTATTCCAATGCCCATCTTCAGAGCTGGTAAGAACCGGCAATTTCTGTCCCATAGGAAACTTTGATCTTTGAGAGGAAGAACTTGAGACTGCATCAATGCAAACAACAACTCAGAGACTTGGAGCATTGAATACTTTTTCCCTGGTGCTGCTGATTTCTTTGCAAGTATCCTCTGTGTGTCTGGAGGCTCTAAGACCTGGGTCTTTGAGTCCAGGCTGGGTGTGCACAGGGAGGAAAGAAAGAACCACATGTCATTTGAAACCTGGTATCTGGGATTTTCTAATTCCCTGCACAGCAGATTTTGTTGGGTTTTTGGAGAAGGAAAAGTCATGTGATAACATACCCAGCACTAAGAGGCAATAGGACTACCATGCCTGGAGTGTTTTCTAGAGAATGGTGAGGTCCCTGGAAAACACCGTAGCTGAGTATATTCTTGTTTAGGAGCAAGGCATCTGGGGAGAGAGCCAGAAATAGGGATGAAACTTCAGTTCGTTTGAACTGATGTCATTTGTGATCAGGCTTTCAATAACAAATCTGGCAAGAACAGGCAAGATGCTGTACAATGGTCTAAGGGAATGGACAAATAGAAGAAGTGAAAATGAAGATTAACTGGCAATTATTTTCTTGTGCTTGCAGTTTGGGAGTTTCCTGTTTGAAAGTGGACTTGCTTCTGAGTGCATTTTCCCTAGTAAATTGAATATTTTACAACTCGAATCTGGTCTAGACAGTTTAGCCCCAAAATTTTATCATTCTTTTGAGATCATTAAAAAAAAACTTCCAGCCACATTTGAACAAATGGCTTTTCATTGAGTGCTCACCTGCACCTTAATATAGGACTGAAACGAAAAGGCTCTTTTTCTCCCTGGTGATGTGGGTGCCAAAGAGGAAAAGAATTGTCCTGTGGACTAAATGTGGGGGAACAGGAGGAGATAATTTGATAGCTGTGTGTTTATTAATTCTCAACTCATGAGCAAGCTGCAGGAGTTCAGGTTACTGCTCACTTTGCTTAGGGGCAGAATCTGCCCCTGTGAGTTCCTGTATAAATCTCCAGTAGTCCCAATTGCCTTAACACTGACACTGGTTTAAAAGTGCCTGTCCAAGAGCAGGTGTGGGATAAAGAATGCCTGTCTCAATTTCAGTAATGGTATGTCTTAATCCTTAGCAAAGCTAAGAATGAAAGCATGGAAATTGAGTTTAAAACATCGACACATCACTGTCACAAGAAACCCCCAGGCAAATAAAATTCTTTGCCTGTTACCCTTTATTGCTTGTAGTGAGATGGTTGGTATGACTGAAAATAATCATGAATTTAAGTACTTGCAGAATTGGTACCTAAAGAAAAGGATGCAGCCCTCAGAAAACAAAAATATGAAGTTAAATTTGACTCCTTGTCTTCCCAGCTTCTGTTCTCTGTATTGGAATTTGCAGCAAGGACTGCAAGATAGGGCCTGTCTTTGTCCTGAACAATAAATCATTTTTGAACACTCTTCAGTGTCAGGCATTAAAAAAAAAAAGGAAGAAAAAGCCAAAAAGCTCTGCCTCATCCTGTCTAATATGCATAGAATTGAAGTTCCAAATATAGTTTAAAGATGAAAGGTTAGTCTATATAGGGTTTTACAGTGTCTTTTTGTTCATTCAGTTTCCATGAACATTATGAAAACCTTTCTTGAAAAATACCCCGACCACACTCCTATTATTTTTTTTAATTCAGAAAGTTGTTCCAAATTGTTCAGGCCCAGATCCACATAAAATCATATTAAGTTAGGTACCTGCTGGCAAAGTAGTTCAGTGTGTGCTGGTGATAGGGTTTCCCTCCCCATCGCTGCTGGGGAGTTATTGCTGTCATTATCAGTAGGAGCAACAGGGGCCCAATGGTCTTCAAAATTAGGCTGACTTTACAAAGTAAAAAAAATATATGCTGGAAGTGCTAGCTAGTACTGAAGTCCTGCAGTGTACAGTGGATATTTGTACGTATTGCACTGCAGTGATTTGACAGGCTTTTAAAGCATTCACATGGTTTTTACCGTTGTTGCTGTCACCATACAGAGCAGAGCTCGAGAGGATTTGTTCCTGCTGCAGTTACTGCTCATATTTCTGCATGAGCTTTTACTGGATTTGTACCTGAGCCTGTAATGGGTGGGTAATGACTGATAAGAAAGATGGGGACAAACTTTTTAGCAGGGTCTGTAGTGATTGGACAAGGGGTTATGGTTTTAAACTCAAAGAAGTTTGGTTTAGATTAGGTACAAGGAAGAGTTTTTTTGCAACGCGGATGATGAAACACAGGGAAAGGTTGCCCAGAGAGATCCTGGATACCCCATCCCTGGAAACATTCAAGTCAGATTGGACAGAGCTCTGAGAATCCTGATCTGGTTGAAGATGTCCTTTTTCACTGTAGAGAAGTTGGATTATGTAACCTTTAAAAGTCCCTTCCAAGCCCCAAACCATTTTATGATGTGACACTTGAGAACTGTGCATTTGTCCACTTAGGCTCTTTTACTGATTTTAGTAGTGATGAAATACTTCTGTTCCTGTGCAAACATTTGTTTTGTTTCCAAGTTTTGTGGGCCAAATTCGTTGGCCAGGGAGGTATTTCACAGCCACTGATCAAAGACTGGACATGGACATGGACATGTCCTAACCTGGACAGCAGAAGGAAACTAAACAGTTTAATGTGAAGCAGCAAGAGTACTTGTGCTCAATGAAGGTAGATGGAAAAATCCACTTAGAACATTTGCTGCTCTGTGGATTATGCAGAGATTGTGGAATCTCCTGGTCCTACAGAGTCAAGGGATGGGCAGCCTTCCCTGGAAAGACCACTAGAAGATCCTTTGAAGGAGGCAGTTGGGAAGAAATGCAAACAGTGTGTGAAACTTTCTGTCTCGTGGGGGTTTTAGAGGTTTTGCCCTCTGACAGAGATTGGCCCCAAGTTAATGAACTCAGGGGAGGATCCCTGTGTGGGGCCAGTGCTGTATGGGCAGGCAGGTTAGATGATCACTGTGGTCCATGTCCCTGGTTATGTCTTATTTGTAGGAGCTGTAGTCACTGGGAAAGCTTCTAACGATGCTTCTCAAGGCATGTACACTGCCATCAGAAAGACCCTGGCATGCCCCCACTTACTGGCTGTAGCCAGCTGAAGTTTATGCTTCTTTTATTTCGGGAGCCACCTGTCTTTAAAGGAGAGTGGGTTCCTTTGTTGCTTCATATAGGTAATAAATAACTGCTGGTGATGAAATGATTGCTTTGTTGTAACTGTCATTATCAGAAAACTGATCACAAAAAAGTAATCTGCTCTTTCATATTTTATTAGTTAACTAATTAAGCAATTAAATTTCATATTTATTGATTAACCATGTTACTTTCATCCTGACACTGTCTTTTTAAACAAAACAAAACAAAAAATTCTTTCTTGTCTGGAGTAAAATTTTCAAAACTCGATAGCAGTATTGATGCTCAAAGCATGGGAAAGTGGAGAGCTTATATGAAATGTTCTATCATTGGCTTTGCTTCACACATCAAAGCAATTAATCATAAAAGAATGAAAAAGATAATTAGGAAAACATGCAAAGTACTACAAGAGAAGCATTGTTTAATTAAGAACAAGATTTTCAGACCACTCTATATGGGGAATTAACTGCAGAGAATTTAGGAAAACATGTTTTTATAATGAGAACTTAAACTAAACATATTGGCTTCTTAATAAAAAAGAAAGCATTGGATTGTAGGGTATATAACTGCTTCCACAAAGGGAATATCTCTGTTCCTGGGGGGATTCTTTGCTTCCTGTGGTTCCATGTTAGTCACCAAAACTCAATCAAGAGGGGGAAAAAGGATATTTTTAACAGTAAATGCAGTGAAGCAGTGGGACTGATTATCATCGACGTGATAAATCCTCAGTTGCCCACAGTGTTTATTCAAATTGGATGGGATTCTATATAATGTGATCCATGTTAGATGAAGGTTGTTGAACAAAGAGCTGTAGTGAAAGTGGAGGCTTGTTTTATGCAGAAGATCAAATCCAATAACCCATTTTACTTTTGCTGGAAACAGACATCTGTCAAAAACTGGGCAAAGGCTGCAGCCTATGTTTGTTTCTTGATTGAAGCTTCCAGGGACTATATAAGACCTCTGTGATTTTGTTCTATTTTTGTTCCATAGCTGAGAGCCAAATGCGATTTTATGGGTTTGCAAATCGTGTGGTTTCTGGCTACTTCTATTATATTTGACATTAAAGGAGAAAGACTGAATTGTCTGTTTGAAATGTTTTCAGCTATGAGATCACTGTAAAGCTGAGAGCAACCAGGTTATTATTCATTAAAATCACATGGAAAAACTTGCAGCATCTGTGGGGCGGGTTGTGGTCAGAGTCAGATATGGAGAATTCATTTGTACCATATCTTTTTAATTTCTGCTCCATTTCCAGGAGTCTCAGTATTAATTAGCAAATGTCTTGGGAGGCTTGTATCACAAGGCTGGAGGACGAGTGACCTTGTCACTGTGGTTTCGATGTGAAGGGGAACTGCAGTTCTGCTGTGTGTTCCTTAATGAGAGCTGGGTTGCCCAGGTCCTCAAAGTTGAGCACCCATTCCTCAAAATCAGTGAGTGACAGCTGCCACTCTACCTTGGAAAGTCTCCACGTTCATCTCTCCCTACATCAGCTGCTTTCTGTGGAGTGGCAGATGAGACATGCATCAGAACTGCCCTTCAGGACACAGAGGGTGTGTGCTGGGGTGCTTTCCTGAGAGGTCCTGCCTCACTGGGGGATGTTTGCAGCAAAAGCAGGTCCCTGGTTCTGTGCTAGAGCTTCAGTCTCCTGTGCTGCCACAACCAGTGCAAAATTTGCCTTTGCAAGATTAAACTCTGATATTGTGCTACCCATCAAAACAAGGACACTATAAAATCAGAGAAGGAAGCACGCTGTCCTTTGACGCTGCTTGGATGATTTACACTATCATTTTATGGAACTGCACTAGTTCTTCTTATAAACAGGGTAAGGTAATAGTCGTGGAAATTTTAGGAATAAACAAGTGTTCTGTGAAGTTGGAATGATTTTGATTTCCTGTGGCAGATAAAGTATTTTTGTGTGGGACATTAATATTTATTGGGATTGGTAGCAATAGAATTGATTTTGGTGACTAATCCTTGTAGCTTGGTAACCATTACAGGTATAATTTGCTAGCTGTGTAAATACATGATATCAGTGTATACACAAAATGATAGCCCAATTAGAGAAAAATACCCAACTGTTCTTAGGCTTTACTGTTTATTCAGTGCACAGTTCTATCCATTTTGCTGTTGCAGAGCAGTTACCAAAATGGCCCTATCTTATTCCAGTGGAAGCTATTAGAAAAAATGTGTGTGAACATTAACAGCAGCTAACACTTTCAAGTAACCTTTCTCAGGATAATGTACTGTGTCTGTCCTGACATTTAATAGTACTTTGGTCTCACCTTTTGAATCTACTATTTATAAAATAAACAAAACCAAAATAAAAAAATATGTGTCTGAAATTTTGAATTTAATTGTTTAAATGGTTGTATTTTTTTGGATAATAGTGCCATGAAGATGGAGGAAAAAATAAAAAATGGCAGCCTTTAAATACATTCTTTTGTAACAAAGGTACGTGTTCCTGATCATCCACGTACTTAAAAGTTTAGTACGTCTAGTATCTGAGGCTTGTTGACATGTAGGATCTGCCATATATACAGCCAGTGAACTTCAGGTTCAGAAACTTGTTTCAGTTTAATTCCATTGTATGTTTCTTCCATGTGTTGATGTTTTAGCTTTTAATTAGTCTAAATTAAGATCATGCAACTGACTTATGGTCCATAATCCATCCACTTTATTTAAAATATTTGATCTCAGACACCTCTTCATAATATATCTATTAGCTTTTTCATAAAGGGAGGTCTTTAGTGACTTCAGTATGTGAGCCCTCTTGAAAAATAATTGGAGATATTCTTCTGAGCCCTCTAGACCTTTTCAAAACTCAGCAAAATTATTATAAATTTCATAAACAGACACGGTGTATTGGAGTATCTCCCATGTTCACAGAGACTGCAGAGCTGCTCAGAAGAAAAGGTCCCCTTGAGAATATTTATTCTGGTGCAGTACCCAAATCTTAGGGAGAATAATTTTGAAATCAAGTTCATTCTACAGAGCTTTTCTGTGGTTTTAACCAAAATCTGCACTTTGTTGTTCCATTATGTAATATTTTCAGTCCAGAAAGACAAGTTTTATTGTTGCTGTGTGCAGGAGGCATTTCTGGGCTGCTGAGCCAAAAGCAGAATCTATGTAACATACTTCATCCTGTTCTTCTGTGTTCTCTAGTTTTCCTGATGCGTTCATCGCTCAATTTCTGGCAGCAGCAGCTGCAATAGAAATCTTCCTTTTTTCTTTTCCCTATTGCACTTCAGCTCTTAGGGGCAATGGGTGTGCAGAATTTTGGCTGAGGGATGTGTTGAAAGAGCAGTCATTTTGTAGAGTCAGGGAAATGTGGAATGAATTTGCAACCTAAGAGGTCTTCTTTTTTTTTTGTTGTTTTTTTTGGGTTTGTTTGTTTGCTTGTTTGTTTTTTAGGTTTTTGTTGTTGTTGTTTACAGTTTTTTTCCTCTTCTTTGTGCACTGTGTAATAAAATACTGCCTGGAGAACAGGAGGCTTGGAGAGTAAATTGGTGGAGATGAAAACTGGATTGTAAAAGCTGTGATTTTGTTTTTCTTCAACCTTATCTTGACAGGGTGGTTTCTGAGTATTAAGTTTCCAAAGATTTCATATGGAGTTGTACATATGTTCTCCATTAACTGGCAAGGTAGAGCTTTTCCAACTGAGTCCTGTGCAATCTGCCATGGGCTTTGTTGGATTTGGAGGTCCCAGGAACTGCGTAACAGATTCTTGAGCGCTGCCTGCTGGCAGCTTTGTCTGCTGACTAGTCACAGATGTACAGAGAACAGAGGCCAAAACCACAGAAGGAAGGCCCCTGCATGGCTCAAGTCTGATCTGGGGCTGCACATCCCACATCTGCAGTAGGGAGCTGCAGTGTGGCAGGAGCAGCCAGGGAGGGCAATGGCCTTGCCAGGGGCATCTCTCCTTGTGGCTGCCCCTTTCTTGCCAGCCTGCCAGGGCTCACATGGGAAGACACCAAGTGGGAGCTGGGACTGGATGATGTTCCACAATGTTCAATGGCAATGTTTGCAGTTAAAACTGTTTTGCTCTTCTTTCTACTGTAAGTTTTCTGTTCTTTGAAAACAAAGCCAAGGTACTGTTTTTAAGGATCCAGATTACATCAGTGTTGAAAGTCCGATACTTCATAACCCTGTTCTCTTTTATAGTCTGATACCCTATTCAGATTATACCTCTTAAAAGTGTTTGATCAAGGGAAATGTTGAGTTAGAAGGGACCCATCAGGATCATTGAGTCCAATGATCCTCCAGACCCTGCACAGGACACCCACCCCACAAGTCACACTATGTGCCTGAGAGTGTTGTCAAAATGCCTCTTGAACTCAGACAGGCTTGGTGATGTGACCACTTCTCTGGGAAGCCTATACCACCCTCTGAGTGAAAAACCTTTTCCTTTTGATGTCACCCCCTGCATGGTAAAGTCACATGGCCACAAAGCATCTTGGATTTAAAGCCCACCAAATGAAGCAGGGCTCCAACAGGGCATGTATCCTGGCTGTCACCCCTCCCAGCTTTCTGGCGAAGCTCAGCCTACTCACTGGCAGGGTGGGAGGAGAGCCAGGAAAGGCCTTGACTCTCTATAAGCACTGCTCATTAGTAAGGAAAACATCCTAGTGTTACTTAACAGTGTTTTCAATAAAATCCAAAACACAGCCACTGTGAAGAAAATAAACTGTTCTAGTGGAAACCAGTGCATCAGGCTGGGGATGCAGTCTGAGCCAAGCATGGGTGTGAAGGACATGGCCTGGCTCAGTGCTGGCGTTGCCTGCCTTGTTGCAGCTTCTCTGCCCCGATTGGAACAGCTTGTGGGTCAGCTTCACCTTTTAAAGACAGATTTGTGCTTTTATTCCAGATGTTGACCATTCAGAAAGGACTATCCATGAAGTCTTGCTGGTGATGAAATCCTCTAAAATTGCTTCAACTTGCTTTTACAAAAAAATCTGACATTTTGTCTCCCTTTTGTGTTGACATGCCATTGAGTGCAGATACAGGTGCATTACAACTCAAAATTTTTATGAACATTTGTGTTATTGAGGTCTCTTAGCATAGAATTCTTTAAGTAGTTGCAGGGCTTGTATAAAACCACAGCATAAATTTAAAGAAATGCCAGGGAGGCATCATCTTTGACAGTCACTCAAGAGTTTAATGCTGTGTGTTTTGCTGCTTGTTCGAGTGAAAAAGTCCAAGTGTCACTGGGCCCTGTAAGCGCAAAGATAGGTGCAGGGTTTATTGCCTTTAATCTGCTTTCTCTGGAAATTACATTTTTTCTTTCAAACGTTCTAGTGAGATGCTGGTGGAACCAAAGGAGCTGTTTGGAAGGTTGTAAAGAGAGAATGGTCTCAGAAAGCCAGTGAGGATAAATTGGATCAAAGGCATAGATACTAGAGATCTGTCTCTGTGTATATAGTTCATGTCAGTCTAGTGGAGAAAACTACAGTTTTCTGTAGTGCCTGATCACTTGTAGGTAACCACTCAGGTATCTTTTTATAGGTTGTTTACTCATCATGATCTTGAGAGCAGAATTCCTTGGGGCTCCTTGCTGATGTGAGTCTTCCTTTCCTTGTTTCTCAGAGACTAGTGGGAGATAAGCATTTTCCTTCAAACTACTTGGTTTTCCTTCCTAGTGCTGTCCTATGGTCCTTTCTTTTCTTGTTGAACACTCCAGCAAGACATTGTAAATGCCATAGTTCTTCGGGTGTCCTCTGCCACCCTTATATTGGACATTTATCCTCTGCTACTCTGTCTTTCACCCAAGGTACTGCAGGGGGGAGTGGCTAAGGAAAGGAGTGAATAACTCAGGGATAAGACTCAAAACAATTCTTAATAGAAATATAGGAGAGAAAAGCACAGAGAAAAGTGATGTGAACATTTTTTAATAATTCCTGCATTTCTAGAAAGAGGGATGGAAAACTTCTGAAGAAACTAATGCAGAGAAACTGGAAAGACTTGTCACAGAAAAATGGCTATGATAATAAAGACACCTGTTATTATTGGAAGAAGAAAGAGAAGAATCTATTCACAATTTTGTTTAATGTTATGTTTGTTTACATTGTACTCCTAATGTAAAAAAAAACATGGGCATATTTAAGACCATAAAACATGTACATTTTGAACAAAACCAAGACAACACACAACAGAGCACTACTGGAATATGTTGAATAAGCACTCAATTATCTGGAATGGGTCTTGTGAATGTTTATCAGCTTCCTTATTTTTGTGATGTTGAGGAAATCCATAAACCAAATCTTTTGGTTTATGTAGCTAATTCTGTGATGTCCTATGGAAACATCCTCTGTAGATTTACTAGTCCTTTTCAGCTGTAAAAAATCCTGCTCTGTGCCCCAGTTAGGAGCTGTAAGAAGCCTCTTTTTAGACAGCTGCTGGGTAACTTTGCTCCCTGACAAAGGCAGCAGCAGAACAAACTTCTTTCAAGAGTACAGATTAATTATAAATTTTAAGAAGTGTCTTTTCTTTCTAGAAAAAAAGTAGTTTGTACTTGAGAAAGCAGAAATGTGCCAGTTGTTGGAGATTTGCTGACTTCATGCTAAGCTGCAAGGTAACTGTGAAGGAATTTTTGGGGGAATCTAAATCTCTTTTGTGATCTGTGTTTGGCAAGATAATTCTTTATGTAGCATATAGCACATGCACTATATGCCTCTGCTGCATTTTATGAAATCATGGCTCTGAACCTACCTGAGAGACCAGTCATACTTGCCAAGCCACAAAATGCGTGACAGGTGAATGACTAAATAAAAACCTGAGCACCACCACCCATTGTCTGAGAGCTGAAGCAATCAGGTGAGCACATACGGGGAAGCTTTCTTATCCAGGGGGTGCTTTGCCAGGACAGCAATAGCAGGCGAGGACGGAGGCGTTTTATTTATATTTGAGGAAAAGAACATTATGTATCGTTCAGCTATGCAGTGCAAGCATGCCACCAGTTGCCATCATTCAACATCATAGAAAGGCACTGTATGTGATAAATGATATCAAAGGAGGCTTTCTTGCTCTGGGGGAAGTGGCATCCACAATGTGTTAACCAATCTTTTCCTGACACTGTCCATAGAAGACATTTAAAAGGCCAGGTGAAGGGTGACTTCCTTCTCTTTTTTGGGAAAAAAAAATCACCTAGCAGTTGTCATCTTCATGGACTGAATTTTTTATAACTGCTTTGATCTGTCAAAAATGACCCTCTCTCCCAAAACAAGCAGTGAGAGTAAAAGGCACCAGGCACTTTGGCAAAAGGTACCCCTCAAGTACCTTTGTGAATGGAAACTGTAGCCCTACTACATGTACCTAGTTTAGTAAGGAATAGTTCAGTTATAGAAAACCAGCCATTGACTTTTCTGCCTTTTCTAACTAATAGTTTCAGGATATCTTGTTTTATGTCTCATCTTTCACCTCAAACAAGTACTTTAGCTAAGGGGAAGAAAAAATCTTATTTTTCTTTTATTTGAACTATCTGGAGTTATTGACTCTTAAAATTTTATTCATCCAGTATCAAACCATAGTAAAAGGCCAGAACAAAATGACTTTAGTAGTCCAGCCCTCATGTTGTAGGAAAAATATCAAAGTCACAGAAAGGAGAGTATTCTAGTTATCTGTGTTGTCCTCATATCCCTGGAGCCTCTGTTGCAGCACTTCACAGCTGCAAAGAACTGTGTTTGGAAAGTTTGGAAATTGCCGATTTTTGCAGAGAAGTAGCAAATCCCTCAAGTGAATGTTCAACCTCCTTTCTAAGTGATTTTTTCAAAATCATTATAATTCATCTAATTAACTAGCATATTCTTTTTATGCTTTTGTGTCAGCAAGTGCAGTATCCAAGTTCGCAAGCCTGTGGGAATGAAGTAGTTTTCAGTATTTCACCCAGAAGATAAAGTCAGACTCAGAGTCTCATTGGGAAAACTTGCTAAGATTGACTGTGTTTCATGGACCACGCAGCATTTTATTTCCTTACACTTTTCCTTAAACCACCATATTAAAATCTCTGCTGCAGAAACACACTAAGCATAGTAAACAATAATGACTCCTGCTTCCTTTCACCCCAAAAGTAAGGTTAACAGAGCCTGGGAAATTGCTTGAACCAGATGGTGAAGGTTAAATTGCAGAAGCATGTACGAAGTGATGAGAAAATCTTTTTTGAGAAATTAAATCCTGTGTAATGTCTTCGTTTTCTGTGAGCAAACAGTGGCTGTGTGTCCTGCAGCTGTACTTTCAAATCACTTCTGTAGCTTGGTGTTAACTATTTCCTCAAAGCTGGAGTATCCCTCATTTTAAGAGCAAAGCAAATTTGAAATAAAAGTAGTTGAGTGTGTGCACATTAACACCTGTGTTAATCCTCCCATTTAGCAGGCCCTTAGTGCTGCTTTAATTCTCTTAGAAAAAACAAATCCACACAAAAGCAACCTAAAAAGTGATTAGTCTGTCTTTACTTGTCATTTGATTAGTTCTGTAATAAATACTTATATTTTTCTCCAATACACTCATACCATCTTTACATTGTATTAAGTGGCGAGACAATATTTCATTTTATGTAAGACGTAAGCAAAACATGAAGTTAATGAAGTTTACATCCTTGCCAGATAGCTGTCAGGGATTAGTGTTTGTATTTTAACCAGTGTAATGAATTGGTATCTTCTGGAACTAATTGGTTTCTAACAGTTTGCTGCAGTTTAAGCAGCTCTTTAAGATGGAGGGACGTAGTTAACAGTCCTTTAAAACATAAGCACAGGAATGGAAACTTTCATTTGTTATTATTTATCATTGTAAGGTGTGTATTTTTTAAATGGATGCGTTGTGTGTTCTGAAAATGGTGATTTTTCCTGAGGATGTATACCTCCTCCCCTCCTCTTCCTCAGTGTGTGGAAATGCTTGATGAGTATTTCAAAGAGCTCCACCCAAAAGCACA
This sequence comes from Geospiza fortis, assembly GCF_000277835.1. Lineage (NCBI taxonomy): Eukaryota > Metazoa > Chordata > Aves > Passeriformes > Thraupidae > Geospiza > Geospiza fortis. Next base: position 222,683 of record NW_005054598.1, on the reverse strand, counting down.
ACAACGTCAATTATTAATTTCAGTGGAACAGAGAGGCTATGCCATGGTGACATTCAGGATGGGATTTAATCTGTTAATAGAGTCCCTTGCTGTAATTCCAGCAGGTGAGCTGACCATCCGTGTTTACCCTGCTGTCTCTAGATGGAAGCATCATGCTGAACACCTGCAGACATCAGGCAGGGACTGGCAGTGCTCCCTCTCCTCTGCGCTGAATGGCCAGAGGCTACAGGGGGAAAAGCGGGTCCTATCATAGGTGCAGTGCAAGGCCCCCAGATATGTGCTTTCTACTTTTTGGCTGACAAGCCTCATGTATATGGAAAGAGGGTTCCCAAAAACTGTGGAGCAACGCAGAAGTGCTGAACCACACCAGCTGGAGATTTTTGGTTTCCGTACAGAAGCCCTTTGCCTTCCTTCCTTGTGTTGTTCATGTTGGATGATGAGGTTTGTGTTGGAAAGGTCAGAAGTACAAAAGAGCTTCACTGGAGGAAGATGAAAAGAGGGAAAGAACTGAACTATAGTGCCAGCTATGGAAGCTGTAAAGGAAAGGCAGCTCAGCTTCTCAAGTGTGACGAGGGAGAGGGAATTCTCTGTGTCCAGTGGGGCTTGAAAACCTGTTATTGTGATTTTCTTATGAAAACTACATCAGAAATAGTCTTGATGTGGCCTAATTCTGGGTGTGGCTAGATAGGATTTATTATTAAGAGTCTGCATCTATTGTCATTGGCAGTTGAGGGAAAGAAAACAGAAGTTTTCGCTGTAATTCTGCCATCGAGGCTGGAAAAGCAATTTCCATTTCAGTGAGTGTCCAAGCATGAAAAAATGAAGCTGTTTCCTTGCTTATCGTGTTGTCTCTCATTGGTAAAATACTGTCAAATTTTCAAAATAAGGTTTCTTTGAGCATGCTGGTCAGAGCAAGGCTGCACCCCAGCCATGTGCTAATGCCTAAGCTGTGCTCAGGTTCTGCAAGGGTTCCTTTCATCTGCAAAGAATAACCTCAGAAAGTTAACATAATGGTAAGTAAAACTGACCTGAAGGCTATAACTAACTTGAAAATTTTCAAAATTGAAGCCTTCCCTTTAAAAGCAGCTGTTCTGGAAAATAAGTAGTCATATAAAATGAAGCTCTACAAAATAAGAGGAAAGAGGGAATTTAGCTAGAAACTAGGAATTAGAATTTTGATAAGCAAAAGAGAGAATCAATGTGAGCCCAGAGTGAGTTCTTGAATTGTTAAGTAACATTATTGGAGGTGGGCAGTCTGGGACCAGGGCTGGCACAGCCTCATTTGAGAGAGATCTGGGCAGATCTCTTTGAAAGAGACTTGAATAAATGAATGTATGAGCAAGAATGTGTAATGAATTAGTGTGTGCAAGGTTTTTTTATCCTAGAAATAGAAAACATCTATTGATTAAAAGGAGAAAAAATTCCATTCTTTGGTCTGACCGGGTATGGTCTCCATTTTGTCAAAGTGAAATTAAATTGTCTAAAAGAAATTGTTTGAAGTTAAAGAGAAGTTGAAGTTTGCAAGAGAAATGGTCTACTGTTGCTCCTCACAGTGACTTCCCTTGTCAAGTATGTAAAGCTTAGGTTGGTTATGGTAACGATGCATTCACCACTGGAAGACCATGGTTGGTGTTAGGACATAATTTTCTCTTTTGTATTCAGCCAAGCACCAGATGTTTAATTGGATACATTCTGTAGAAACATAAATGGGGCCACAGCAAGCTATGAGATGCTTAGATGGATTAATTATCTTTTATGGCAAATTTTATATTCCTATTCCAAGCTTTGCCCTTGCTATGTGTTCTTGTGTAGGTTTCCAACCCTGAATTATGGTGTGGAGATGATGTGAGACTGCATCTTCCACTTGATTTTTTCCTTCTCAGAAAGTTGTTTTTTTTCAAAGGTCATTTCAATTGCTATAGCTTTCTCCTTTATTTATCCTTTTTAGCCTCTGCCCTGCTCTATGCTGTCAGATTTCCCAGATTGCTTCTTGCTTTGTACTCTGGCAGCATTGCTCTGCCAGTATCTGCTGCCTGTCTTCTTCTCATCAATGAATCCAGCCTGTGCTTCCTCCAGAGTTTTGTCCCAACATGTCTTGTCATTCCTCTTTAATGACAGCTGCTTTTTTTCATGTTTCTTTTTACTTCTGGCTCTATTCAGTGCTTGTGATCCAGCCAATCTGAGACCACTTGCCCTTTCTTTGATCCCTGTGTGTTCCCGGGAAGTGTCCTTCCCTACCTTTGGTGTGTGGGATCTCAAGTCATGTCCTTCATTTTGCTGCCTAAAGGCTTCTTCATCAGTTACCACAGTCCTAGCTCCCAGCTGTAGCTGTAGCTTGATGCATCAGCTAGCTGGGTTTCCTCTCTCCTCTTTTCCCTGCTTACCTTTGACCTTCCTTAGTTTTGGCAGTGTAAGTCAAGAAAGGGATCTCATGTGTCTCCTCTGTCTTTATCACAGATTTCTGTCGTAGCAGTTGAAGTTGGAGTCCAGATTTATAAACTGCAGTATTTTAAATGTCACAATTGTTGATTTTTTGAAAATAAAACTACTGTAGTGACTATTTCTTCTGTTAGTACTTCGCATCTTTTGTGATGCAGTTTTTAATGTTACTTCTACTTCTTATATTCAGTTCATGTGCTAAGGGCAGAGTGCTGTATCTTTCCATTTCACAGCTTCTGCTATTTCAGTGTCAGGTTTTAACAAGGTAAATTAGAAAAAATCAAATATTTTAATCCAGGTAGGTTTTTTTTGTGTACGTTTAGAAGATTGGTATGTAATTGTAAAGTTCCAGTTTTTTGTGCTGTCATTTATTTTTTATTACATAGAGAAAGAAATGACAGTATTTGTCTAGTTTTGTCCTGAATCAGGAGAGGAGACAGAGCTCCACCCATTGAACATGTTTTAAATATATCCTAGTTTAAAACTGTAGTCTGTTCCAGTTTAGACCTTCTGCATGTCCCAGCTGGGTTGCTTAGGCTACAGGAGAGCATGCTGCTAAAAAATTTAAATTAATAGTTTTCACTTTTTTAGCCTAAATTAGGGAGGAATTAGTCCAAGATTCAGATTTGCTTTTGAATTGTAAGGATGCCTTTAATAATTTCTACATAAATATGGTTGTTTGGTATGGCCTCTGTCTCGTTTGGTTTTGACAGTACATGTGGTCAGTGTGGCCTGTACTAAATACAACCAGAGGGACATCACTCCCTTTTTTTGAGACTTGGATCAAGAGGCCATGTGGGAAAAAGCCCAAACCCTGCCCTGTTGTGATGGAGGTGCAGCTGCCTTGTGGCTCAGTCTCCAGTTTGATGGCCACAGCTGGCTGTGACGTGGATTGCTGGCTCCAGATCCTTCCCTGTTCACCCCAAAAACCCAAGTCAGGGTGTTTCTGCAGGGGTTTCTGTGCTGTCAGCTTCCCTGTGCTGTCCAAATACTCTTTCACCACACTCCACTCCTTGCTCCATGGATTTGCTTGCTCTGGTGTTTTCCTGGAGCAGCTGCAAGGTCGCCCTCAGCACAGAGGGTTTTGCATTTGCTTTCAGCATTTGCTTGTACATGTGCAGCCCTATTGATTTACACTTGCTTGTGATGCTCTGTCCTTTTAAAAAATATGATTTATATAATCCATGTGTGGCTGAGTTATTTAGGGAAGCTGTAGTTAGACATTTTACAACACATTCCTATGAGGCTTTAATTCTGTCAGGTTTTCAGTGCTATTTGGGGGTCTTTGTGCTATTTTCAGTGGCTTTTCATTTACTATGGGGATCCTGTTTTGGAAATAACCAGATGTTTCAGCAGTTTGTGGGATTTAAAAAAAATAGTATTATCTTTTGTTGTATCGTACTTCTTCCCTGTAATTGTGGTTTCATAGTCTTTCAAATAAATTATATATGGACTTATACATGTTTTTAGAAAAGGACATATTTTGTGTGCTGTCTGTAGTACATTATTGTCCTATATTAGTAGTAATGAGTCAGTAACAATTTTGATGGAATCTGTGTGACTAATATTTAACTTCAAATAGCTCAATATTTTTTGTTTTGTTTTAAACATTTTGTTCTTATATGCTGACTGTTGTATTTTTTCTGGTTTTGCTTTGTCCAGAAAACTTAAGCGCAATGACTGCTTGCTTCCAGTAATGAAAGATAACTGGTAGGAGTGGAGGCAGCAGGCAGTTATTTTAAGCAGCATGTAGTTCTTTCTGTTAGGTTTGAGCACATTTTTGCATGGGCAAGTAGAAACCTAAGTCAGTATTTTCAGTTTTGTTAGCGGCAGTCTCTGGGTTTTCAAATGGGAACCAAAATTTAGGGTGTTACTGTTTTGTTTGTAATTGTTAATACTTTGGGTCCAAAATCTACTGCTTTAGATTCATGTAGTGTTGTAAAAGTCACTGAATTTGCTGAGATTTGTATCAGATGTACTTGTGCCTCTATGTCTTTTGATAGCACTGTAAATCATTAAAAGAATAAGGGAATATCTTTGTCCTTTTTTTTTTTTTTTTTTAATCACAGTCACCATCACTTTTTTTTCCTCAGTTGGGAAGAAACCTCTGCTGGCTCTGAGTCCTGTTACGTGCACGTTGAGTGATCTCAGAGATTCCTCGCTTCCTCATGCAGAGACTTTAATCATCCTGCCAGGGTGATAGTTCCTTGCTCTGTTTAATGAGTTGTTCAGGAGAGACTCAGCAAAGGAGATGGTGGAAGAGTGGAGCACTTGCACAGATTAGTTGCTCAAGCTCTGCTCAATAAGGGTTAATTACATAAACCTTTTTTATCTATCAGCTTGCTGATCCCAGTTTTTCTCTCCTAAGCTCGTGGGACAATGCGTAACTTAGACTGAAATTCAGTGAGAAGGGCAAAGGAGTGGAAACCCACTAGGACTTAGTACTTGTGCCAAGCTTATGTGTTGGTGGGGGCTGGAAAAGACATGAATTAGAGCAAGTTTAGTGGTAATTTCCAGGTCAGGCTTATGCAGTGGATAATGTAACCAACACTACCCTGATAAATACTTCTCATTGTGATAGTGCTTTGATATCTGTGTTTTATCATTGTGATATCAATCTCTTTATCTGTGTCTTTGATACACGAGTCTGTGGGGTGGACAAGAGGATTAACAGTCAACGGATGTCTAATTGAAATTCTTGGAAAGAGTTGTTTTACCCAGACTTATTGTTTTAAAACTGGTCCTCTGAGGAGTTCTATCCGTGTGGCTGAAAAAGAACCTAGTGTTGCTATTCAAGCTTCCTTGGTAAAGATATATCCTGTGTCTCTGCTTATTTCTTATCATACCTTATATCTTATTGATGTAATGGGCATGGTCATAGTGCCCATAGCATTTTGATGGCTGGAGTTTCAGTGAAGGTCAGAAAACAAACACAACTTTCTCTTTAAATCCCTCAGTGTGGCACTTGTCATCCCGTGGCAGTGCTCTTCACTTTTCCTGCCTCTCTTTCCAACGAGCCCACTGACCCATGGAGTCATTGTGTAGGTATTGCTGGCAATAATTTATCCTGTCACACACGCAGTGAGGAATTCATCATCAGAAATGCAGACTATTACAGATTTGTGAAGTATCAGTTTGACAGAATTACTCAAATTACTGGCAGCTGGCATCCTTCCAACAGACCAGTAGTTGCTTAGCTGTGAAAAATGGCAGAAGATGGACAAATATATTAGAAAGAAAATCTCTACAACATGGAAGTGGTGCTAATGTGATATGATTCATAACTGGTTGCTGTTACAAAGAGTCAGCTTCAAACATTCGAGTCCATTCTTCTTTCTTCTCTGGGAAGTGATTTACTTTGTGACAGGTAGCTTAGTGAATCAGGTTGTTTCTTACCTTGTTTGGTCTTTGTCCCTCTTCTTTTTGAGAGCAGGAGGGAGCTGACCAGGCTAAATGCATTTTACAAGTACTTCTGTCAGGTTACAGAAGAGCAGCTATTAGACATTAATTTCTAGTGAGGCTGAAGTGGGATTTGAAATATTTAAAGGAGTAATTTATGGAAAGGGAATTCCTACCATTTCCTAAAATGATGATTTGTCATAATTTGGGTTTGGATATCCATAGGCAATTAATCTAAAATTTCTATTGCTTTAGTTTTGCTCCCTTTACATGAGCTCTTTATATAAAAATGCGTTTTCAATACATGCCAACAGGCCTGTATTTTAAGCTAATTATTACTGTCATTCTTATCATACTTGATTACTTTTTCCCAAGGACAGAAATTGTTGGGCAAATGACATGGGGGTGGAAATTGGAGCTCAGAGCCATCAAATGCAACGATGACAGAACTGGGACGTGTTACCTGATCACTAAAATGACTCAGACCACGTGCAGAATTGTTTCCCTTGTTAATTCATGCAAATGTGGCCTGGAGGTTAAAGGAATTGATCTTGAGATCAGGAGGTCTCTTTATTTCCAGCTCTGTCACCAGTTTTTTTCTGACCTTCAGCAGGTCATGACTGTATCAATATACTTACATTGACTTTGAACTCATAGCATGATGTGAAGCGAGGGCTTCAGTATACTGATGAATTTGGGCTGAAGTGGTACCCCCAAGGTTACACAAGAAGATTGTGAGGGAGCCAAAAGTAAAAGCCAGAAGTAAAGTCCAGTGGGAGGTGTCAGCTGGGGGACTCCTTTGCTTCCTGGGAAAGAATTTTGGCCCAAGACTTGAGTCTTGCCCATGGACTTTGAGAAGTGCATATGTACATTTAAGAACAGGACACAAAGTATATGATGATGGTGTGAAAGATGATTATGATGAGATTAGGCACTTCTCAATTTGGATTGGTTAACTCATGCTAAATAAATAAGAGCTGTTCTTTAGGAGTGTTAAATGGAGATAAATAATGATCATAGAGTCAGAGTATCCTTGAGTTGGTATGTAAAGAGTGGTTACTTTCCAGTAGTGAATCTGAAGTCTGAGTGTTTTTGCTGAATCTGTTCTTGAATTTCAGGCATGGTATGTTTTATCATCAGCTGTGTTCTTTTGTTTTTCAATACCTGCTATTTTGCAGTTTAGTAGCTCAAAAATTCTTTGGGCCTAGAGAAGAGTCATTGAAGTTGCTCATAGTGGAGGGAAAGAAGGTGAGAGGCAGCCAGTGCTGAGTGGTGTGAGTAGCTGTTGGTGTATAAATCTAAGACAAAAGATTTGCTGCTCTTGCTGATTCCTGAAAAGAGTCGTAGTTTTTCTCTTTCCTTCATAGTAGAGTTCAGGTGTTATACATTGAAAATTAATCCTGTCTACCAAGGACTAGTTTGCTAATATCTTTCAAATAGATATAATCCTTAATATCATCTTTTGCCTTAGTGGCATTGTTAGCTTCTCCCGTGTTCTTTTGGCCCAGCCCCACACTGTTGCAGTAAGGGAAGTATTTTTCTCCCCATTGCTGACAGCAGAGGGGTCAAGCTTGGCTTGTGGCCATGCTCTTTCTGCCTTGGACCTCTCCATCATTCTCTGCTTTCCTCTGGAAGGGCTCTGCAGTGTGGGTAGTGGCAGTGGGAGCCAGCTGGGTGTCTGTGTGACCTAGTCTCTGCTCCCACTCACCCAGGGCTATGGTTGGGGCCCCTGGCAGGGAGGCACACAGCTTCTCTGTGTGCTTCCCTTCAGCTGGGTGCTCCTTCTCACTGCGGAGCATGGGCAGCAGCTCGTGTCAAGAGAGGCAGGTGATCTGTAACTGTGCTTTTATTTTTATCCAGTGTAGCCAAGGCATTGGTTGTGTAACTCAAAAGAACAACCTAATAATAAACCTGTGCTTGCATTCAAAATTCAGGCTGAGTGTCCCTGCTTTGCAGTAATTTCTTGCTGTTGCTCTATTTTGAAGCAGTTTGGATAGACATGGATTGGTCATGCTTTGGCTCCAGTTGGCAATGTGGTACCCGCTCATATTTTAGGAAACGGCCATAATTCAGGAAAGCTGTTGTGATCAGCACTGGATTGTGTAATTTGTATTTTTAATAACGTTCTGGCTGTGACTCCGTGTAAATTCAGTACCACTGGTGCCTGTGCAGTGACAGCAGTCAAATTATAGAATTGGGTAAGAAAGTGTACAAATCTTTCCTGTAGTGGCTGTCATTGCAAAGAGAAAGATAGTAGAACATCGTTAGGTTTTTAAGCAAATTGAAGGTTTTTTGGAAACTTTTTCCATTTCTTCTTATTTGTGACAAATGGGCACAGCTTTTTATTAGTCTTATTTTCACTTTATCACTTTTTTATTCTTTTTCAGGAGAAAGGCCATGGGAAGAGGAAAGGGGTGATTTAGGGAGAAAGAAGTTTTTGATCTCGCTGTGTTTACACTTCTCAAGTCAAGCAGTAATGCTGATTGCTGTGATGCCGTATCTGTTAGAAATAGATTGCATCATTTGTGACTATTGGGGGTGGCCTGCAGTTCATCCCTGCTTATCTCCTCTCAATGTGCTTTGGGGAGCAAGATGTCTCTACCTGCTTGTTGAGGTATTAGCCCAGACAAAGTGATTTTACCAAGTGACAAGTGGTAGGGCTGGCTGTCACCCTGTGTGTGTTTAGCTTGGCACCCAGCCTTGATGGGTGCCAATGGCTACTTTTTGCTGGGAAGTAGCATGGAAAATCTTCCTTTGGCTTTTGTTGTTTCCATCTCACATACTGTAGTTGATGTGGCCAGTAAAAGGCCTGTTGTATTTCAGACATTCGCTCCCTTCCTTTAATCCTGACTTAAATTTTGTTATGAGGAGGATAAATGGCATTGCTGGGAGGGAGATTCTGGGAAGGAAATTGCAGAGCCCTGTGACTGGTGTGACTATGTTTTGTCTGGATGCTGGGGAAGAAGAATGCTGCTTGGGTTTGGAAGAAATGTTTTGGTCGCTTTGTTTCTCAATATTAAAGACTATCTGAGTATCTTAATCTCGAGTTTAAAGGGAGGGAAGAAGCCTGTGTTTTGTTTTGTCTGTGGTGAGCAAACAGATGCTGTTTGAAAAACATGGGAGAAAGGAAATGAAGTCTTGTGGTTTCTTTCTTCAGTGTTGTCCTACAGATAAAAATTCACGATGGTGCTTGTTGACTTTTTGATTAGAAAAATAGCATAGGGAAACTCCTGTGCTGGAAACCCTTACTCATGTGCCTAGCTTAACTTTGTCTTTTGGCTGTACAAAGAGCTAACAAGTGAATGAGAGAAATCCTAAATATTTGTTTGGGGCTCGCTATGCTTGTATTTCACTTCCCCTTTTCTCCCCCTCCACTGTGAGTTCTATTAGGGATTTACTTAAGGATAGGGATGACTTGACTGCCAGGTGTTTTTTGTGGAGAGCAAGCTGGGATGGGCTTGAACCTGCCACCAACCCTGAGCACCATCTAAAGAGTGTGCTGAAGATTCAGCTCCCACACGGCCATGAAGAAGCTTCTCTGAAGCTTCTTTGCATGGAAAATGGTGGGAATATAACTGGAGCATTTCCACCCTTTTCCACACAAAGAAGCATTGATGCAAAAAACTGCCTCCAACAGGGAGTTTGTGAAGAAAAACAGGTTTGGAAAGAGATGGTTGCTGTTGCATTGTCCGAATGGAAACTGGTGTTTAGCTGTAGCTCTGAAGGGGTACACATTTGGAAAGTTGGATGATGCTGTCAGATGTTTCAAAGAAAACCACAAGTAGAAGCTTATGGAAGAGTTCACACCAAATCCCGAAGCACGTGTTATTTCTAAGACCTTGAACTTTAGCCTAAGACAGTTTATTTGAATTTCAGTACTTGCTAGCATTACTGTTTACAAGTGCATGGAGTGACAAGGCAAGGGGTAATGGCTCTAAAGTGAAAAACAATAGATTCAGATTAAATATAAGGAAGAAATACTTCACTGTGAGGGTGATGAGGAGCTGGAACAGGCTGCCCAGAGAAGCTTTGGGCATCCCATCCATGATGTGTTCAAGGCCAGGTTGAATGGAGCTTTAAGCAATCTGGCCCAGTGGAAAGTATCCTTTCCCATGGTGAGGGGGTTGGAACTAGATGATCTTTAAAGTTACTTCCAACCCAAACCATCCCATGATTCTCTAATTACTGGTATGGCAAGAGGACATAGGTAGGGAGAGCCTGCTGCTTAGAGGGACATTCCACAGTGAGGCATGAGGTCCTTGGTGCTGGGGCTGGGTTGATGGAGGGTGCAGGCTTTAGGGCTGTTGTCCACTCTGAGAAGGGAAGTAGCATAGTTGTGAGAGAAACAGTGACATTGTCTTACCATGGTGAACAGAGTATGAATAGAGTACACAGTAAACCACCCTGTGTTTTAATTTCTTCATAGGATAAGTAGGACACAAATGAACATGTACAGGGCGTGGAATTAATCCTGTTCATGTAGGGAGGATCTGAATTAAATCACTTGTTACCTTCATCCTGCACTTTTTACTTATATTGCAATTATCTTGGGGTCATCCAAAGCATTTATTTTTCAGTTTCACTCATATCCTCTTCTACAGCCTTTGTATCCCTCATTATTTTGTGGGCAGTGTAAAACAGTAACAAGAAAAAGAGATAGTAAAGTTCTTGAGCAAAATTAATTGGTGCTAGTGGTTTAAATTTGATTTTTTTAAGTACGCATATTCAGCTGTCCTTTGAAATTAGCACACATTTTGCGGTAGCCACAAACACAAATGCAGTTTCTGCAAGGTTAGTGACAGTGGGGTTACCAACTTGTGGTGTTCTCCTTTTCTTTTGTATTTGGGGTTCCCATTACAAAGAAACATTCAGAGCTGAGGTAGAGGCAGTAGGCAGTGTTAATTTCTAAGGGTGTTTGTATTTACCTGAATTTTTTTCCAACACTGATTTTAGCTGGAGTGCAGCCTTGATGGGAAGAGTAAAGTTCTCGAGTATGATGTCAGAAAGTAGCATGTAAAGTCTTGGACTATTTTCCATACTCACAGCCTTTAATGGTCTGAGGGATCACTGCTCCTTACTTAAACATTTGGAATTGAGAACTGAAAGTGAATATGTAAAAAGGAAAGGAAAAGCTGCCTTTCATTTGTTGAGAAATGGGAAAGCACTTGGCAATGTCGCCGCCAAACAATTTGGCTGATTATGTCTTTGTGTGCCTGTGATAATGCTCCTTGTCTTGAACTCTGTCTTGAATCTTCCTCGAATGTTTTAACTGCAGGAAAAACGAAGCCTCGAGTTAAAACTACAAATAAGACCAGTCATGCCTCCTCACCTTTCTGCACTGTAGTTCCTGGCCTTGTAATTTGCCTGTCTCTCAAGACTCTTGTTCATTATTTTTGGTTTCAGCTGATGCAGGACCCTGGCTAGATGGAGTCTCTTGGGAGTAGAGGAGGTGAATGTGTGGAGTGACAGCACTGAGCTGGGAATGGAGCACTGAGATAATGGAAGAAGTCTGCCAGTCTCAGGAATGGGCGTAAAACCTGAAAACCTAGGGGGACACATGGGAGAGGGCTGGTTTCTGTTTCCTCTTGAGCAACTGAGGCTGTCTCCCATGCCTTCAACACCCCTTGTCCTCACCACCCCTAGATCTGTGATGGGCAGGACACAGGTTCCGGTGTGGTGGCCAGGTTAGGGAGTAAGTTGGGATTTTTCTTGGTTTGTGTCTTCAGAGGGTGGAAGAAGGGAGCTGGATTGTGGTGGAAAGACTAGGAAAGATGAGAGAAGAGAAATAGTTAGCTGGGAAACAGCATGAAAGATTGGTAGAGGCATATAGGGGCAGCAGCAGCAGAGCAGCAAAGGGAGTAATTTGGTGAGGGGAGAAAAGAAAAGGTCAGAGAAGAATAAAGAGAGGATAAAGATTCCAGAAAAATAGAATAGATTTTGACAGGAAAATATTATGTCAAGAGCTTGATTAAATAGAGTAGCTGAAAAGTTGTGTGTTCTGGAAAAAAAAAAGGTTATTAAATAAGAGACTACTATTAAATGAAAAATTCACATTGCCATTTTCTCTGAATTTTACTTAAGCTTTCATTCTGAGAGTCCTGTAATGAAATAGAGAGAAGCAAAATACAGAGAATGGAAAGGAGAAACCAAAATAAGCTGGTATTTCATTGTTGGATTTGATAGTAGGACATAATGTAGCATGTTACAATTTTTGAAAATTGTTTAAAAAAATAAACAAACCAGCATCTGGCAGTGGGTTAAACACTGGTTTGCTGTTTCAACATCGATAATGTGAGTATATACTCACTCATGTATGGGTGTAATCTACTCACTCATATCATACCTGCATGAGTAGCTCCACGTAAGCACACAAATTGTGTCCTTCCCAGCTGAATAAAATGATTACACTGCTTTGCCTGCTCAGGACTCAAGTAGTCAATCTCAGTAAATCTTCCTTTCACCTTTCACAGTTCAGGCGCAATTCCCAACCATGCAAAAGAACAGAGATCTGTTTGAGTTCATGGAGCTGAGATGATTTATCTCAGCTTGGAAAGGGGTAATATGTGACAACCCCTTATTGTAAATTTGAAATCAAATCAGCCTTTTTTTTTTTCCAATTGTTGTGTTCTGTTATTTAACACAGCTTTTACATATACTCCTTAGTTAAGGCTGATTAATATTTAATGAAGACAAAGGGAGTTTTCAGAATAAAGTGTAAGAATTGCCCCAAAAGCAGCAGCCAGGCTCTGAGATAAGAATGATCAGGAGGGAACAATCTGCCATTCAGCTCTGTGGCTGGAGAAAGCATCACTTCGACTGTAATTTTTATTCTGCTCTATATTTTTAAGCTGAAAGTATAAAATACTTTCAAGTAAAATGCATTTTTGATGTGTCAGCTTTCAAGAACTTGTGATAAAATTAACCTGTACATAGTTGAGAGCAAAGCAAGACTGGAATACATCACAGAAGCCCTCTCTGCAGCCTTGGAAGGTTAAAGACAGGCAAGGAGACTAAATGTCTTTTCAGAAATGACTGTTTTAAAATTAATTGTCCACGCTGATGACCCTCTTTGTTTTAATGATACAATATTTGAATGTCAGAATTACTCCTATAGAGGTGATATGGGAATGAACAACCCAAAAGTTAAATTGGCAAGTGAGTGCATGTCAATTTGGCACACATATTACTGATTTTAAAAATTTGGAACAGTTTTTAAAAATAGCTGTAGCTGGAAAATCATCACTAAGGAGATACATTTCCCATGGGATCCCTGGGGGACCAGATTTTGAGCTGATGCTTGTTAAATATTCTGATTTATAATCCAGAACAAAACATACTCTTTTATTGATCAAATTTACAGAGGATGCAAAAGTTAGGGCAGTGGTAAATGGAGAGGAAGAGAACTACAGATCAGTAATGCAGAATTGTGAATACCCAGTGACGTGGGTGGCAGCTTTGTTTTAGTCATCTTGCAGCACTAAATGCATAGAGGAATAAAATTTAGGTGTTGCTTACTTAGTAGAGGACCCTTTTTTGTTGGAAGTGAGGTCTGGGAAGGGCTTGAGGGTGATGGTTCATCAGTTGGCCTGCCTGCTGCCTGGCACACAGGGGACATGAGGGTGGAGGACAGGGCCACCAAGGGGAGGTGGCATTTGCTCATCCTGTGAGTCCTGCCACAGCTTGTGCTTTGTGATGTGGGGCACCTTGGTGTCAGCAATCTGCAGTGTTAGCTTTGAGTGTGTTCAGAAGAAAGGAAGGAATGATGAGATGCCCAGAAAATTTGTCACAGAATAAAAGAAAATTAGAAGGTGCCTTGATCATAAGTTACATGCATAGAGGTGAAGAGACAGACGTACCACAAGATCAAGTGGCTGAGAGGTGCAGACAGGTCACATCAGCTTAGCAAAAGGGTATGGTTGGGGAGGAAAATTTGACATCAAATCAGTTTCTCAAGGTGTATTTTCTATTCCTGGCAAATTTAGAAACAGGATGAGTTGTCTTTCTGGAAGGTGAACTATTGCTTAGTTGGGAATTATTTCAGGAAAATCTTCTGAAAAGGGTGCTTTCCTTTGTTTCCTCTCCCGCTCTTTCTATCCTTTTCTGCATGAGACATCACAATGGCAAGAATAACATTTGTTGCCTAGAGAATAACTTTTTGAGTCTATGCCTTTGTCAAGCAGTTTTGTTGCCTGTCTCCATCAGAATGATATTGTCAGAGAGATCCTGGATTTTAGCTACTTACTGGTCACCAGCTGCAACACTAACAGAGTTTCTCAATGCAGTTGGCAAGCTATTTTACTGAAAGCAAAGCTTAGTATTTTGCATGCTACTTATTAAATAGTGTTATTACCAGTAGAGGTCACATAGGTATCCAGTATTCTGGAGCCTTAGAAACTACATGTTGAAGTGCTGTGTGATTCCTTCATTCCCATCTAATGGAGAGGAAAACCACTTGCACAGTGGCTTCATGCTATTTCTGCATGTTGCTTTTATTTGCATATAGCATATCTGTATTATTTGGAGGAAGAGTCCCAGTCATTTAAAATGTTTAGCCTATCCTATTTGTTAGTGATACCAGAATATGTATCTTTTACAACTGCTGCCTGTTCTGGTTCCCTTTTGAATGCTCTCATTGGATGTAAAATCACAGAAAAAATCATTCCTTGTTCACTCCTTTTTTCTCTGGGGTGTGCCTTCAGGAGGTGGAGTTGATATGCTTGGCTCATCCACTTGTCTATGTGTGAGGCATGGCTGCATGTCCTCACTGTAGACAAAAGTCCATCAAAAGGTCTTAATTAAAGTCATTGAAATGATGGGCGCAGTGGAAGGAGACAGATGAAGGGAGTAGGACCACATAAAGATAAGCGGGCAGTGAGACCTCGTGCATTTGCCATGCTGAATAGTTTTCTTGTGTTTTGAAAAAATTCTCCTCAGAGAAAGACAGATCCAGACTGCTCAGTACCTCACCCAGAGTTGGCTGGGCTCTATAATGGAAATACAGATTATGCTAATTGAGATGAAGTTTTATAGTCCTAATGTGTATTTTACTCTTCTGTGTGGTGAAATGCAATCTGAGTCTGAGGGAGCTGAAAACGTCCTATTCGTATGTAAAATGGTGTGAAGGATCTGTGGTTTGGGGTATTTCAAAAGTTCCACATGAGTGGATTCGTACATCTGAAATCAATATTATCTGTGTACACTCATTGCTAACGGAGAGAGGAGGACGTGAAAGCAGCTTCCCAGCCTCCCTGTACAGATGTGTGGATCCTGCTGGAAGAAGGAGGAGTGGTGGAGAACTTCTGTGGTCCAGTAGGGCAGGACATGGGGCCAGCACTGCTCTACAGACCTGGAGCTGTGCTGATCTCGGTCAGCTGAGGCAATAAACAGCTGCTGGGAAAGTAAAAGATCTTGCAAAGAAGCCCATTGCATCTCTGTGCCTTGGGATTACTTGGAGTTTAGAAGTATTAAACAGAATAAACTCTTGGAATAAGGCAGTAAGCCCAGCTGTGTATTAATTATTAGTTGGACAACTTTCAAATCGCAGAATCAGGCCTTTGCTGTCTGTGATAGTTTCTTCCTTTGATATCAGCATTTGGCCTTCACATTGCCAAGCAAGATGCGTCCTTAATTTGTGAGAGCTCATCTGCTTATCCAACAAGCTGCAGTCATAATCCTCTTTGCCATAATGAATGACTGATCTGGAAGCGATTACTGCAGGATTTCATACTGTCTTTTCTGCTTATTGAATTCTTTAGTGCTTCTTTTTTGTAAAGAAAATTGTTGCTCATAAATGACAGTAAAGTATCAGGGGGCTGTGACTGCAGTAAAATACCAGAGGCACTGCTTCAGAGGTGGTAAATCTTGGTCTATCTGGACATGTTGCTAGGACAGGAATGACCTGAGTCCCTTGGCTTCTTTTTGTCAGGTCAGATGTGCATATGTGTGTGAGCACTGCTTCTGCCTCAAGTTCAGATATCACAAATTTGAGCCTTTCATTGCTCCAGGTTAAAAAGACTGCTGCAGCTCTATTTTCTATTCTGCTTGGCTTGTGAGAAGACTTGCTGTGCATTTCAGTATATCCATTGCAAATATGATTTTGTATTTCGTCTTCTGTGTACATCTGTTGAAGAATAGCAAAGAAGCAGTAGCTCAAATAGGCTGCAGCAGCTGTCCTTTTCATTTTGACTGTGATTCAAGATAAATGCTTTTAAAATTACAGCTTTCTAAAGAAACCTTCCTCCTTCCTCCTCTCCCTCTTTTTTTCTGAACTCATAAATCATTTTTGTTAAGTAGGCTGGTACTAACGGCATGATGGAAGTAGTGGGAAATTTAAAAAAAGAAGTACAGCTTCTTATTTTTTTAGGACAATCTGCTTTTTTCCCCTGGACCTACATTTACAGTTTTCTTTTGAACGTACATCAGAGAGATGGGATATGACCAACTATCTACAAGCTTGAAAACTAGACTGATAAGAAGACCAGGGTAGAAAATTTAGCTCCTTGCTGTGAAGACAACCCAGCAGCAGAGGTGCCTGCTGATGTTGTTACAGTGAGTATCTAGAAATTGGAAGAAGGCATATTTAGAAACCTGTAAGCCTCATTAGAAATCTTCCTACCTTTCCAGATTGTTGCAGTCTCATTTGGCAAAACACATGCCTGACTTATAATGGAAAAGTAGGAAAAAGTGTAATGTCCAGAAAGAGTTAGAAAGAGTTTTTCTTTGCATTTGATGTACTGGATCCACAGTGTCCCTTCATGCAAATTCATAAAGCACGTGTTTGTTTGTAAAATACACATATTTCGAGTCATAATTCCTAAGCTTGTAACTGCATTTGAGATGGAAAAATAAAAGGAAACAAAGAAATTCTTAAGTTGATGTAGATGGCAAAATTTTAAAGATTTATTTATGAACACATAGAAGTACTTCAGCGAGAAAAGAAATATACTATTTTGATCAATATTTTGTGACATCTGGCTTTGCTAATTGTTGACATAAATTACAGCATTCTCAGAGGTGAGGAGACAGCTGAGATGGTCAGTGATCCATCTAGAATGGATCTGTGAAATACTGTGATGCTCCCAGATCTGCATTTCATGCCAGAGAAAACAAGGTTGTATCAGAAAAGTTTTGACCAAGTCTAATACAGTTTGTGGTTTGCACTCAGAGAAACTTGCAGCATTTAAAAAAGCCTGTGTGTTTGAGATAAACAAAATAGAGCTCTCCTCATGGGAGTAGTAAAGCCTGTGGAAAAGTCTCTTGATTTAGGTTTGTGGATAAGTTCTTGAGACTCCCAAAGAAATGCTGTATATATTCACATTTTTTTTTAATTACTGGAAAAAAGTTTCTCATTGTTCATTAACAGGGAAGATGTTGTGCTAATTTATGCCACATGCAATGTCTGTAGGGTGACCAAGGATCTAAGTCTACATAATTTCACCCAAGGATATTAACTTCCCCACTGTGCCCAATTAAATTCATCCCCATGCTAATCTGAGAACAAACAGGATAAAATACAAATTTGTTTCTGGAAAACTGTCTCTAGCAAAAAGGAATTAAATATCTCTTGATTCTTTGGAGGGCATTTACAACTTTTGTAATTAGTGATTAGAGCCAAGAAACAAATGTTGAGATGAATTTCCTTACTTGGGCCAGGATTTATTTCACGTAACCTCAACCATTTAGGATTGCTTGTTAGTGGAAAGGAGAGGAGCCACCTCCAGGGCCCCCTGGGGTGGCCCGCCTATGCAGGTGTGGCTCTCTGTAATTGCAGGAGCTTAAATGAGTAACTTATAGAAATCTCACTTCCTAATATGAATTCAGAATGTAGCAACTTATAGGTTTAGTGGGAGTTTTTAGGGTCTTTGCCTCTACTTTTCTGACCTGGGAAGTGACGATTGTTGCTTTGCTGGTCCCTGGCCCTGTATCTGGCAGCTTTCCTGCTCTTCTTAGTTATAATCATTTCACTAAGGTGTGCTCTCTTCTTTATTTTTTTATCCTTTGCTTTTATTGTATTTATTTTTGTTTGTTTCTCAAGCTAAGTAAACCCTTGTTTCTGTAGTTACTGTCTGATGTAAGGTAAAATCTGTTCTCCATTGATAAACAGAAGAATTGTCGCATTCTCTGGGTTTAAGACTTTGGCATACTTATATAAAATGCCTAATCTGATTTTGACTTTCTAAAAATAGATCTCTCAAGCTCCAGGGAAGAAAGCTGCAGTGTTGCCTTAAGAAATCAAAGGAGGCTAGACAAGAATTTACTCCTAAATCCTTGTACCTGTGGTATTCAGATGAAGGACCAATAATTTAGTCTAAAATCCTGAGCTGAATGCAGCAAAGCACAAGGCCCCAGATGTCACAAGATGTTGCTATCAATCCACTGATCTTTGTGAATCCCTGCTGAAGGATTAGTGTTCATAAATCATTGCCTGGAGAGCTATCTCAAAGTCTCCTTACTCAAGCTTTTGCATTCACGCTTCATGTGCCTGGTTGCTGATTAAAAATTAACCCTTTCATATCATTCAGTATGCTTAGCCTGATTATTCTGTAGAAGAGAGCGCAGGAATTTTAATGACATTTGAAATTAGTTAGACTTCTTTTGCTGAGTTTCCTGTTTTGCCTGTGGTTCAAACTTGGCTGAAGTCTTGCAGAGCAAACTGTTGTAAATCATTATGCAAGACTCGTTTTCCTGCAGCAGAACAAGCTGTTTACTAATCACAAGCTTGTTCAGCATGATTTTAGCTAACTGTCAGAAAGTTATGTTCCAAGACAAGATATTCCAAATTGAACAATAGAAAACCAAAATCAGTCCCAAACCTCTGAGGAACTCTGGGAAAGGGCTACTTCTGTGGGTCACTTCAACTCTGCACTGAATGTTATCATGCTTCAAGAACATTGGATGTGCAAAATGTTGTTGGATTGAACCTTTCTTGATTTGTATTCAGATATGACCAGCTTGCCTTGAGCATAATTCTTGCCAGTACAGACAGAGCATTGTTTCATAATACCATTTACAGAAGAATGTTTACAATTGGGCTGTGGATCTCACTGTGGTTAAGGTGTTTGGTGTAGTACTGAAATATGTATTCCAATGCTTCATCCTATATACCAAGTAGAAGTAATTTTCTGTGCTGCTTTGGGGTTGTAGTAGAAATCTATGCAAGAAAAACCATGTCCAGGTGTTTAGCTGAAGAGAATCTCTCTGAACTTTCAGTATCGTATAATTATATATTTTTGCTTTGACTTAAAAATTCAGGAAGTGTAAAGGCAGTAGCTTGTGTAAACATGGGTAGAAATGGCGAAGGTGTAAGTAACCATTTTGGTGCTGCTATCTTGCTATGACCAAGTGGCACTGATTTTTTGTCAAGGTTGGGTAGGGAATGTTTAGGTGAATGGTTGGCCCTAACCCAGTGGGTCAAGCAAAATCTACTATGTTATGAACCTGCTCTTTGCTGTCAAGAAGATGCTCCATGGAAAGCATTTACTCTGGCCTGAAATTAGGGGTGGTTGGGCAGGAGGAGAGCAATGAATTAGCTGGAGAGCAGTGTATTTCAGCCAAAAGAAGCTACCATTTTCAGCCTCTCATGCAGAAATCAGACCAAAAATGAAGATCAGTCAGACCAAAAAGAGGAACATATTGGATTTGTTTCTTTTAAAAAAGAACAGGATCTGATCCTCAACCACAGTCTCACCATGCTGCTGCCAGTGCATACTATTTCCTCCTCAGTATCAGTTACAAGAGAAAACTTGTATCCCAATAGGAGGAATGAATTATGTAGGTCAGCTTTAAGCAATGCTGTATTAGGGAATTTTGTTCTTTGTGCTTTAGACCAGTGTAATGAAAAGTTAAATATTAATATGTCCTCAGAACTTTTCTCAAATATTGGTAATATGAGACTTAATTTAAGAGGCAGTGAACAGAGGTAAAATTTTTACATTTGGCTTTTGTTATCATGCCAGTAATTAGAGTAGTCCAAGCAATGTAAATTAAATGTTGCAAAGTAGGGAAGCAGTTGTTAGATAGCAGCCGGGTACCTTTTAATATACAGAAGTCTTGGAAACTGGAGCTTCAGACATCTATGAGATAGTAGATTGGTAGTGAAAGAGATGGCTGCTGAATGCAGACACCCATCCTTGAATGCCACTTGTTTGTCTCTCTCAGTGCTGAAGAAGTGGCAGTTATTTTGTGTGTCTCTTCCAGCAAAGTCTCCTCTGGGACTTAATCCCACACAGACTTGGGAGAAATGTTGATTTGCCCTTCTGACACTTTGTGAGAAGGTGACCTTTTACGGCTTTCAGTCTTCAAAAATCTCGAATCCCATGATTTCTGCCTGACCCCTTTTCACTTTGTCTAGGTAATCGCAGTGTTCACATTCATTTTAGGCCAGTAATCTCCCAATAGAAGTGCTAACATGTCCTCTTGTCTCAGGTTTTTGTAGCTCCTGATAGGGAGAGGCAGAAATTGTAATTATGCAGCTTCTTATATTCAGTATTTTCTCCAGAGGTCTCCAATTCTCGGATAAGGTCTTTGAAGGGTTACCAAGTGTATTAGTAATGCCTTCTTGCCAAGGAGGGGTAACAGATTAAGCCTGGCTCACATGTTTCCATGTGAATGATCTT
>NW_005054598.1:137366-202213 GCF_000277835.1 Geospiza fortis | reverse complement strand
ACTGGTGGATCTAAATGGAGTTTTCTGGAAGCTGGAGCTGTGCGCAGATGCTCCTGTTCTGAGATGATTTAAGGCCTACACATTCCTCTGTATGTATACAGAGCATACACAGCTGGTTGTTGTGTTGATTAAGCAGGGCTGTTTATCTTCCTCTTTTGAGAAATTGAAATTTGGTGCCTAGATAGCATGCTCTACAAACTTCCTTATTAGATTCATAACTAGTGGTTCTACACATATTTTAGCAAGATGGGCCCAGGTTGCATTTTTGACAAATCATTCCTGGGGATGGAACAAAGGTCTTTTTTTACAGCTCTTATATTTAAGTAACAAACTCACGATACATCCAGTTGCTCACACTCCTGGCTAAATTCAGAGGATTCATGTTCTTGCTGCACTTGCAGTACTCTTGAATCATTAAAGGTGCTGAATGCTATTGGTCTTATAGGTCTTTTACAACCTAGACAATTCTAAATTCCTTTGTCAGCTGCTTCACGCTGTTGGTGTGTCTGAATGTGATCTTTTGAACGATTCTTGGAGCCATGCATATGCAGTACTTATCATTAGATTATAATTAACCATAATTATGTATGGAGATCAGCCCAAGCCATAAAATGTAGATTGATATATTTACTATGCTAATAAAATTTGGTGAGGATAAAGGGCTTGATTTTTTAATTTTCACTTGCACAATGGTGTGATGGATCCTTAGCGAAAGTGTTGTTAAAATTAGTAGAGCTGCTTACCCTCCATACTACAGTTCTTCTTACTGCAGATTGCGATAGGTGAGGTTCAGGCCCAAGAGGTTTTGTCATTGGCATAATGAAGCACTGCCTCAGAGAAGCTGAGACAGTAGAAAACATGTTGTAGGAGCCCTGAGAGGTAAGTGTGCCCACAGACATGCTAGAAAGTGTTTTGAACTATATAAAAACATTCCTGATAGTTATTCACTTGAGGACAGTTGTACAAACTGTGCAGGTGGAATTTCTGCTGAGGAAAGGGGAGTATTCGCCTCTATCTTGATGCTGCAGTAAAATTCCTGGCACAAGTACTTTCCAGGTGTGCACAGATGTGCTGTGTACAGTTGTACCAAGAAGTGCTGTTCCTGGCATCAATAAATAGGAAACCAAGTGCAGTGTTGCTATGCTAACCCCACAGTCTGATTCTAAAAGCTTTATTGAAAAAACAAAACTAATTAAGTAATACTGGAAATGATAAAATAAGTTGAATCACCTCTATGATTAAGGCTCTACATTAGCATTTAGCTTTTGCTGGGGAGATAGCTTTTTCTACTGTCTATTTACATCTGGAAACAAATCTTTCATGTCGCATAGATAATTTAATATTTATTACTGTTACTGCTGCATATAACCTGTTGATACCTGCTGGCTAAGTGAAGCAGGAAGCGATGGATACGCTTATGCATTGTACTATTTACTGTATTTAATGGAAATTAAAAGTGAAATAACAAGTTAAGGAACTTCACACAAGAAATCTTGTTATTCTTCATTTTAGAACGTCAGTGTTGCAGGACCTTAGTTAATCACAGTCTAATGAGCTGAATACACTAAAATGTTCCCCCCTCTCTCTCCCCCTGCTGTGGTGTTTTAATGTGCTTTGCCCTTGAGTAGAAGGCTTCATTTTGGAAAGGTTTCTTTATTGAGGAAGGGGCTACAAAATGATTTTGAAAGCTTCTCTGGACACAGTTCTGGTACAAAAGCATGGAGGGGGGATAAGGTGGACAGGAGCTCTGTAGTTAGAATGGCTGTTGGATGTCTCACATTCTCATTTCAAAATTTTCTTCCTAAAACCACTTCCTGGCTTTGGAAGCTGATGTTACTGTAAAACATTTTTTTAAGTTCTAATTTTCTAAAACACATTGTAAGTTATCTATCTTTTAAAAAGACACATTAGCACAGCAATGGAGGAATTGCAGTACTTGTCTGCATCACTAAAGATGCTCAGAATTTAATCAGGTGTAATGCCTTCTGTATTTCCCAGGGCAAGCTGGGGGCAGGAGAGTGTTAGCAGAGGATGATGTGGGCCACATGAGATAAGAAGCACAGCAAGCTCTTGTTTTCCTCCTGACTATAGAAGGTGGAGCTGAATGTCTTCTTACAGAGTTTTATGGCCACAGAGGTCTAACTTGAAGCTGATGGTCTGCATCCCTGCTGGGACTCAGGCCAACAGCTCTCCTGAAAAATTTGTCATCCAAAATGCTCCTTGATCAGACCTTTGACAAAGCCTTTGGTTTGAAAGCCAGCTTGTCTTTAATGGTATAACAGAGTGCATGTTGTTCTGTGGATCAGTCAAAATTTCCAGTTGTAATATGTAAAGCAAAATTGTGGCAAGAAGGACAGTGGTGTTTGATTGTATGTGTGTTGCGTACTGATTAGCATCTGTTCTAGGAGAAACAGAAGAACTAGGCCAAAAGCTTTAAAATCATGCAACTTGATATGAGGTTCCTGTATACATCTGTGTTTAGGCAGAGAGAGGCTCAGACATTGCCTCTCAGGGGTGCTGGTTATAGGAATCCATCTGACTCCTTCCTGATGATCAGACAAGCAGGTGTCTGGCACTGCTGAAAATTGTGTTGCATTGGTCCCCATGCTTGAATTTTTGTGCACCCAAACTGAGAGTTGTTGCATAACAACTTTTATAAGGGAGTTTTTATTTTCAGTAACTTCCACAATAGATAAGGGATTTAGCTCTTAGACAATTTCTAGGGAAAGGAAAATCGGGAGTTAAGTGACAACACTGTCTAGAATCCTATGATCTATGGTCAGAAAATCTTTTCTTGCTGTAAGTATTGCAATTGCTTTCTGCTAGCCAGTGTTGCTAACCTGTACTAATTTCAATTTCCCCTTGCAGTAATGCGTAGAAATCCATTTGGGATGGACATTTGCTGTCAGAAAGGATCCAGGAGCCCACTCCAGGAACTGTATAATCCCACCCAGGTAAGTGTCTTGTGGCTATAATTAAGCTTCCCAATGCAGCATACAAATGTAGTCTCTTTTGATGATATTGTGGTGTTTCTTATTTGCATGCAACAGCTGCCTTCATTTGAGAGAACTGATCCTGGATACTGCAGGGTTTACTATAACATTCTATAGTTTGAGTTAAAAGCCTGATTTTTGAAGGCTTTTAGTTTTAATGATGCGAACTCCTCCAAAATCTTTTCTTAGGTACTCAAAAGCCTTAAAAGGATACCTAGACAGAAGCTGAGGCAATGTGTTGACATGGACTGGCAGGGTGGTGTGAGAGAATGTGACGTGATCTACATGAGACAAGGAGTGCAGTAAGACTGTAAATTGCAATAATATTACATGAATATAATTTATATGACTTTCAGATAGCCAGCTGCCTTTCTTGTCCTGGTCTGTGGCTTGTATGGAGTCTAGACAGACACTGTAACTCATGTTCTTTCTTACACTGTGTGCTATTCAATACCTGACTGTCTTGATGAGAGCTAGGACCTCAGTTATTGCTCTTCTTGTGACAAGTAGCATAAGAAAACTACCTGAAATTCATGCTTCTGTTTGCTCCTCTAGATCAATTTATTCCCTACATGTGGGCTGAATTGGCACATTCAGGAGAAGCATTTCCTGTTGGCAGCTGAGAGGAAGTGCTGCCATTGAGAGAAAATGCCAGCTGACTATTAAAAATTTATTAAAGTTTAACAACCGCCTATTATATATTTATCCATGAATGAATAGATTGAGTTTTATTAAATTGGCTATTAGGGAAAGTGACTATCCCAGTAAATCTAACTTGTTATATTTAACAAGGCAATAAATGTTTTAAATACTATTTGATTATGAAGAGACTCACTATATTGTGTGCAAAACAAAGTCTGAGGGATTTAAAGTATTTACATAAAGAATTGACAGCAATCCAAAGATATGTGATATCAGTTATGAAGTGCAGTAAAGCTCCATTTGCTTGTTAATGTTGTTTTTATGAACACAGGCTGACTTTCTAATTCAATTCGAATTCTGGGCATGGCTGGGAACATACGTTTGTCATACTGTTATCCTGCCCTTTATTGACCATTATGGGAATCAGCATTGCATAAATGGGAAGCACATGCAGAAGCCCTGAAGAGGAACAATCCAGTGCTGCAAAGGAAAACTATTAGTATTTGCAGGTCAAATTTAAAGACTCTTTGCAGATGTTCAAGAGGAGCAGGTAAGGGAGAAGAGACGGGCTGAGTAATTGGTCTCTCTGGGGTCTGCTGTGTGTCAGTCAAAACCTTTTGCCCTTTAACGTTATTAAAGGCCAAGCTGTAGGAAAGAAACATCCCCATCCAGTGAAGGGCCATAATCCCAGAGTCCTTGCAAACCTGGACAACTGAAAAGATTTCCTGAGCTTCCTGAAGCAGGGGACATAACTGGCAGCTCCTTCCTTTCTGTGTACCCTGACCAAGTGAACCATTAGCATCCCTTTCTGGGCTCACCTGTGAGCTAGCCAATGTCAATGTTTGAGGGAGTGCATAGTTCTGGCAGTTGATGTTGAACTAAAGATGTTTATTGTTATTTATATTATTGAAGTTTTTTATGCAGAAGTGTTTCCATCAGCTTGCTGATACCCATTTTTATGAAGCTTTTAATTTTTGTTTCTTTCTTTGTTTTTAGTTGGTGCTTGATTTTTTTGGAAGGAGCTTTGCATGCTGCCCTCAGTACCAGAGGGGCAGACAAATGAGCATATGCAATCTGGGAAAACAGTAACAAGAAAAAGCAGTGAGTAGAGGCTGCGAGAGGAAACAAGAGATTGGAGATGACACTTAGAATGCTTCTTCAGATATATGGTTCATCTTTTTTTTTTTTTCCATTTGTGCCCAAAGAGACTTCTGTCTCACCTTTCTTAAGGTGGCAGATTAGAGACTGTTGTATATTTTGGCAGGAGGGTGCTTGTTCCTCAAGAGTTCACCTGTACTTGCAAGGTTGGGGGGGATGGAGGTCAGATTTCTCATGTTTGTTTCCTTGCTGGAGCAGTTGGAATCAGCCTTTTGTAGTCAGCTCAGAAGTCAAATATATAATAAATATGCAACAATAAAAGGCCAGGTTGGATGGAAGCTCTAGTGGAAGGTGTCCCTGCTCATGGCAGTTGGAACAAGATGATCATTGAGGTTCCTTCCAGCCCAAACCAATCTTTGATTCTACGAAGACATTTTTGGCCAAAATCTCTCTTACTAATCTAAGTGATGAAAACAGTTAGATCTTTAACCTCTGACTATCAGAACCTTTTGGACTCCTGATGTTGTGAATCCATGTTTCTCTCCTTGGTGCCAATGGCTGTGTGTGCCATCGCAGAAACTCTCTGGCACTCAGCTACCTCAGAGCAGCAGCAGAGCTGATTCAGCAGATATTCATAGTTCAAAGTAATGTGTGTAATTTAAACACCAAACTTAGGCCACTGAAAGATGCCTTGAAGCTATGGTTTTGGTTTACTACAAGCTAGGTGTAGCTGTGATTTTTTTAAAGGGTAGGAAACTTTCAATTTGAGATGTATTAAGGGCCCATTCTGCCTTGCATTCTGTGTGCTCCTGCCTGTTCCCTGCCTTGGAGATGAGAGTTTGGTCATTGATTGAAATAGGTGCCAGATAGGGTCAATACTCACTGGGATTTTGGTTGCTGTAGTTTAACATGAGTCAGTTTTTTCTACTCATGTTTGATATCAAGTTGCACTGCCCTCATAAAACCAGATGGAGACAGGTTTCCACCAGTTGAGAGTTTGACTGTGGTTATTTAATATGTTGACATATAACAGCCTCTCTGATCCTGGCCTGGTTTTTCCTTCTGTGGAGTTACTTGAGTTGTCTGCAGATGCCATCATTTGTCTCTTAAATGTTTTTTTGGCCTTGTGAATGATTGTGAAAAGGAAAGAGAAAGGAAAGGGAAAACGAAGAGAAGGAAAAAATAAAAAATAATAGCAGTAAAAAAAAAGGCAGAAAGATTGGTCTTCAGGAAATTCAAATGTAGCAATGATCTGAAGGTGACTGAATGGGTCATTGGGTGGTTTGTAGGAGCTGAATGTTAGGATTGTAGTCAGATTTTCAGAGGGTTAATCATAATTGTTCCGATGTTGAGTGGAGAAAGAGAGGACAAGTGGGTGGAGATAACACTTGAATTAGGACTTGAGAAAGTGTCCATTACAAAGCCCATGTGGGATTTTTGCCTTAGCTGGGTGTCTGGCCTTGTGATTATTGAAAAAGTATAACACATTTGCTCTTTTGCTTGTGGTAATAAAGCAGAAAATTGGAAGTGCATTTGTCTGTGGACAAAAGATTTCTTCTCCAGGGCTTTCACTGCAAGATTTTTCATGAGCACTAATATACCATGAGGGAAAGAAAAGTCAATATAACCAAACTGGATTTACACTGAGTAAGTGGATTTCCAGGCCGTGGTCTCCTCATACACAGCAGGCGATGTGCAGCACATCTCAGACCTTACTATCTGTTGTTTTGCCTTTCCTTTTTAGGCGGAGGTTTAGTACTATGCTGCAGAGATACCAGTGGCAAATTTTGAGGGCTGAAATGGATTGTTTATTTAATGAGTTTATTAAAAAGCTGCATCATTATAAATGGAAAGAGAAAGAGAAGTCAATCACACAACAAATGGCAAAGGAGAGAATCTAGATGTAACTGAACACAGATGGAGGGCCCTGCAGGAATGTGACACAAGCTTGCATTCTATCTTGGGTAAATTTTGTGGGGTTTTTATTGCATATGAAACCCCAGGAATTTAAGAATGTGGGGAAACAAGTGCTTGCAAGACATATTCTTAGAAGACAACATATATAAGTGTGTCTTGTAATTTACATGGCTTTGTACAGCCCCACTGCTCCAAGAAAAACAGATAATTGTGGGTCAGCCCATGAGCTGGAGTCACCAGAAGTTCAGAACTTGGTAACACTGCTCACACTTTCATGGTTAACATTGATCTGTTTGGTACAGAGGGTGTGCTACTGAATTACAAGAAGTTTCAAACCAAAACAGAAATGTTGGACGAATGGGAAATAATTGCATCTTTAAGGTTAGATTTTTGTCTTCTAGTTGTCAAGATTAACATTTAATTTTCATTAAATGCAAGTAGCACCATTGCTTAGTCTAACTGTCTAGACTTCTGAGAGGAACACAGAAGAGATAAAGTTCTGTATCCTTCAGGATCCAAATCCAAGGATAAGTTTGTTTCACTTTCTAGTTTGACATTGATATTGCCTAACTTTAATTCATGAATCAACCTGAGTGTTTTGCTAAAGGTCACACTGTTTGCCAATTTCTTTTTGTCAAGTAGAGGTATTTCTAGGTGTCTGCTTTTGATGTAGCTGGAGCCAGGTCTAGTAATTTGCTAAAACTGGTGAGTCAGAACTGTAGACCAACTGTTTGTTGCCTCTGCATTATGAAATTGTATGAACTGGTCATTCCAAAATGACCCATTTTTTATTGTATCTTTGCCCCCCTTCTCTCCTTCCCACCAGGAGAAGGGAAGTAAGAGAACTGTTGCCTTGCAGACAGTGTTTATACATCCTCAGTCTCTTCAGGCCACAAATGCTGCATTTTGGGAGCTGCCCTGTGATTATCTGTGGCTTAGAATGCCTGGGTAGCATCAGCAAATCCCAGCCTAGTTTAGCCCACATCACCCACCTGGGTTGTAGTTTGCTATCTTCAATTGATTTCCACTCCCTAGGATAACTCTGGGGGCTGTACCCATTCCTGGACAGAGATTTGTGGTGAACTTTGTGGTCTGAGCTCTGTGTGCACGTCATCCACAGCACTTTGTATCAGAGGTTCCAGTGCTAAGGACCTGTTATTTCTGTCCTTGGTGTGTCTGAGGCTCTGAGCACTGTGCAGTTTGTTTCAGTGTGCTCTGGATCCTCATTCTCAGGAACAGAGCAGCCAAAGAGCAGGTCATTGAATAGGATGAGAGGTCCAGTTCACCTAGTGGTTTCTTTTCATCAGCAAGTGACCAGACTACAAGAAATAAAAAACTCATGGTACTCTTCCAGAGCTCAACCTGTGGGTTGTGAGCATCCTGAGCCAGACTTGCGTTTTTGTCAGCTATATCATGCAAGAAAAGCCTGAGATGACTGACAATTACTATATCCGTCAGAAAGGGGAGAAAAAAAAAATAGATCTCTAGAATTACTTGCCAATTCCAGTAAGACAAGAAAATTACATCAGCACTGTGCACCAGTGCTATCCATTATTTTTTTCTCCAGTTTTCATGTAGATATGTTCTGGGTTTCAGATTTCTTCCTTGAGAAAGCCATATAGCTGTCCTGGGAAGTGAACTTTTGAATATGAGAAATAGTGCAGTTTATCTAAAGAACAGTATGTTAGAAGTTATTGATGCTTTGCAACCGAGTAATAAATATGTATGTATGTAATAAATGTGTATGCCCTCCTTATCGAGGGCAAGAAGTGGCCCAAAAGTTCTACCAGTACTGAAAACATATGTTGTTTGGTTGATGCTGATCTTTGTAGGCAAATCTGTGCAGATGATAACAAGATGGTAAGCATGGCTCATAATCACAGTATTTAATGGATCATAAATATAAAACTCCTTAATGGGAAAGGTACAGCATGGAGACATAAGGAAGAACAGTTGATGTGCAATGTCAAACTTTAGGTACCTACTCCTGTTGGTAAACAACAACTTCATATGTAATTAGCCTCATTTGCTGCAGCAAAATGACTGCTGATGAAAGAGGAGATAATTTATTTACTCCATGGATGACTTCTTATGGAGAGACATTACTTACTGTCATGCTTGGAAGTCATAAAACAACAGCTGGCGTGGAATGAAATATTACATTAACCTTAGTAGAAAAATTGCACTAGTGAGAATGCTTTGTTGTTAATTAATGATTACAAATGATAAGAGCTGGTTTTAGATGCTGAGGAGATGACTTGGAGAGAGGAAGGTTTCAGGTATGGTGTGCTTCATAGATCATTCACTGTGACATGATGGATACCTTTGTAAGTCAAGAGGAATGAATCAGAAAAATATGTACAGTAACTACCAGCACTCAAGGCTAGAATTTTCCACAGGACATGCTCATTCAAGTTCCTGCAGTGCATTGGGATGAATTTTTGGGCACCTGTGTTTAATAGAAGACTCATTACCTGCATGAAATGAAAGAAAATAGTGTTACTCAAAGTAGCTTAGATTTCCCAGATAGAAAATAAAAATTAATTTCTCCATCCTTGATTTGTATTTCATTCTTTTGAGAGCATGTGCGTTTTACTACAAAAGATTTCTGGAGGCATAAAAGTATGAGAGGAAGGGATAATAATACAAGAGATGTGGCCAAAACCAAAAGGATTTTATGTGGTGGAGGTGAAAGAGCATAGTGCAGCTTTTCAAAATTATCTGTATGCAATGTGTGGGCTCTCTGTTAGACAAGCACTTGGACAGATGGGTGGAGAGAAGACCTGGACTCAGCACTCCAACCTGGTGCTATTCAGTGGCTTTTTGTGTTTGTCTCCAAATCACACCTCTGAAGATCTGAGCCATGTTGATTCAGTCAAATGCTTTGCTCTGAACTCAGTAATATTCAGATGGGACACCTCACCTGCCTCTTTCTCTGCATGAAATTCCTCATTTTTCCTCCCCAGTTTTAAGTTTTGGACCTGAAAAACTGGGTAATCATACTTCAGAATGCAGGGAGATATGGCAGTTTGGAGGAAGAAAAGGGCAGTGGGAGGATATCTGTAATGATCACAGATTTCTGCTCCTGGTCCCTGCAGAGCAGTGTCCCCTTTCTGTCTGTGCTCCAAGCATCTGAAACCATCCAAGTGCTCCAGTATCACTGGCTAAACTGTAAGCCTCTCTTGCTTGTTTCTGGTGTAAACTGTAAACTCTCTTGCTTACAACTCTCTTGTTTACAACAGTAAACTTGTAAACTGTAGCCTCTCTTGCTTGTTTCTGGTACTAGTAGTTTTGGGACAGCTTTCTCAGTTGTGTGAAAGGCAGTTGTGTTTGGTTAAACATCTGCCTTCTTTTCCCTGTGTTGGGTATTTCTATTTTTTTAGTAGAAGAGGTTTCTTAACTGCAGCAGAGATGTTGCCCACTTGTGACACAGCAAGATGATCTCTTTAAATCCTGAGAGCCCAGCTGTAACCTCTCTCTCCCCTGGGGGATTGTAATGTATCCCAATATATGTAACTATGAAAATCAGAG
The DNA here is from genome assembly GCF_000277835.1 of Geospiza fortis. NCBI lineage: Eukaryota > Metazoa > Chordata > Aves > Passeriformes > Thraupidae > Geospiza > Geospiza fortis. The sequence goes on along the minus strand of NW_005054598.1, from coordinate 192,032 downwards.
AATACAGACATACAATCTGTCTACTGGTACTTGTAATTCTTATTTACTTTAATTTTAAGGTGGGACAGAAGAAGTTGGTAAATTTGCAATTAGTTTCAAGAGATTAGATTCCACAAGTTCCATTTTTGCAAACTTTTCTGTATCTGATGCAGAACCTCAAGTTGTACAAAATGGTCTGTAATATCCATTGATATTGTATGTAATGTCGATATGTACTATTCATTCACTTTTTCACTTTGTACAATATTAATTAACCTCAATAATGTAATGAGATGCACCTTAACAAAGCTTTCTTCAGTAAAAGTACAATAATCTTCTTGTCTGTTTATGCAGAGAAATTTGGGAATGTTTCTCTGTGAATCTCACAGACATAGCAAGATTAACACAACATACTGCCTTTTGAAAGATGTGGCTGCAGGAGCCAGTGTGCCTTTTGGGATTCCTACACTAAGGAAATTCATGGTACTGTGGGGAGACAGGCTGTAGAGTTTTTGTACAAGTGTGTAAATCATCAAATCAAGCACAGATTATTTAAGGGCACTTTCTAAGGAAGTTTTTGTTTAGTTGAAGTTTGTGGGGAAGTGTAAGGTGGGTCAAGGAAGGTGCTGCAGTCCAATCCATACTTAGTGCACTACAAGAGGTGGCTTCCCCTGGAGTGAGTCTGCTCTCCATGGTGTTATGGACAGAGCTGAGCAGAAAGGTCAGCTGGAAAATACAAAGTTTGTGGATGGCTGAAAGCAGTTGTGAGTTTGGGCTGCGTTCTTCCAGTTGTGGTAGGTGGTGAACACTTGGGTTGGCTTGGAGTTAATCTCACAGTAGTGCGTAGCAGGTGATATCTTCCTCTTGACATGTCCATCACATGACCGCTGAACATATGAATCCCCTAACACCCAGAATGTCATGGTCTAACGGATAAGGTCGTCGCAAACTGGGCACTGATGCACTTTGACCCCATTCATGGAGGGCGTGCATGTGGGCAATGATAGATTTGAGATGATGCAATTGTGCATCCCAGACTGAGCAGCTTATGTGTCCAGGTGACACAGTGCAGAGAGTGTCTTCAGTCTCTCCTGTTCATGCTGTCATGCGTTCTGAAACTAAACAGAAGAAATGAGCAGGATTTCAGGCTGGTAGGCTCTTCATTAAGCCTCTGTCAGGATGATCTGATGATATAATAGAATAATAGCCACGGCTGATTTAAGACCTTGTGTGCTTGTCTGTTGATCTAGTAAAACAAGGAGGAAATTCTGCCTTGCTCTGACAGTCTTGTTTGGTGACATCAAACCCTTGTGACAGCAGTAATTAACAATTCACTGAATCCAGAGTACAAACTGAAGGGTCCTGGGCTATTCCCGTTAGTGTTCAGGGTGCTCTCACAGAACTGGGGTCTGAATCCCTGCAAACTGAGGACGTGTGCCCCATGCGTGGGAAACACCCAGCTGCTGGTTGTTGGAGTTGTCCTTACATTTGTTTGTTTAATTATTAGACTGAGAGATTGGTTGTTTCAGTAATCATCATCTAGGCAGCCACATTTAACTACTTTTATTCACTAATTTTCAGACCTTGCTTCTTACTCACATGGAGAAGGTGTGGAAAGAAAAGTAAGAAAAAAGTATTTTTACAAGGCAATACCTATACAGTATTTGAACACAACAAAAAAAGTGTTTGTATTGTGTATGTCTGCTTTTCCTCTATGAATAACATAGTATCTGTCATACTGAGACCACTCAAGGAGGTCATTCTTGGTTTATTTACCTGTTGCAGTTGTATATTCTAGTATGGATGGGATCTTGTATTTGAATCATCCCTATGTTCATGAGGCAATGGCAAAATGTGGGGGCAGAATGAAAGCAAAATTTTATTTCCTTCACAGTGATTATTTTGTGCAGTTGCTTTGGAAGGAGGAATAGATTTTTATATATCCAGGTTTTCCAGCATGCTATCAGTGTAGATGTTTCTATCAATTTATTGATAGAAACATTCTGCTTATACCTTGGGATAAAAGTGATACTTGAACTATTGAAAATTGATGGCAAAACTCCTAAGGTCTAAAGAGGCCAAAATTCGAGTTAAAAGATCTCATCCAGGGGATCAGAAAGGAGCTATATTTGTGAGCAATTTTTTATCTGTCTTTTCATCATTCCACACATTCTATTGCACTATAAAATACTGAAGATCTTATGCCAAAAAGATTTCCCTTTTTTTTTAAACCCTGGTAGTGACATAATAAATACATCCAAACCAAAGAGAGTTGGAAAATTTACAGTGCACTGAAATTGATGTGTATTTCTGATGCCCAGAAAATCCAGGAAGAAGTGTTCCTTTCTTTTCAACCTTAAATCACATCTGAACAGTATTCTGAATGTTGTCCAGCAGAGGGTTGAAAGGAAAACATTACATCCAAATTTTAAAAGAACAGTAAAAAATCAGAACATCCCCACGGTCAGATCACCTGACTGCACAGCAAATTAGCAACCTCTGTAGCTGTCAAATTCATGCTTTAGTATAAATCTTTTCTCCATGTAAATGTGAGCTGTGTCTTAGATAATTTCAGACAAGCATCTGGGGATTAGTAAGAGGAAGTGAATATTAATTCAATTAAAGGACAGAAGATGAACGTACAAGCTGGCATGGGGAACTGACATTGGGAGTCCAACAAAGACATCTCTATAGCTAGGAGAGAACAGTTTCATCTGTTCAAGTCGGACTTGGCTTTTGCCTTGCATATATTTTACTTACGAAATAGTGGTTGAAGGAGTTGTATTTGCATAGCAATATAGTTAGTGTCATATTTTGTGAACTGAGCCTGGCTGACAATACATGGATGAAAGATCTGGAGAGCAGATGCATAGTGCTAGCTTTTCGTTGATTTTGATACATTAAATATTCATAAAAAGCTTGGCTGAGGGAGAAAAGAAATGTTTAGTTGAACCAGTAAGGAAAAGCTGAAATCACTGATACTTCTCCAAAAGTGTAACATCTTACCAAATGTAAATTGAATAAAGGCTCCTGTGGGGAAGGTGAGATATGCAATATTAGGCACTGTTTTCTTTCTGTAAGAGACTGTTGTGCCAGTGACATCCCTCTATAAAGTAATATCCAAAAGTCACGATTCTGAGCACAGGAGAGGTTTCCCGTTCTTTAATTTCCATAACTTTGGACCTAAAAAAGCATATCCATGCACTTTCTTGTTCTTAAATACCATGTATTTACAGCCTGGAAACAAATCCTTTCACACTGCATTTTCCAGGCAGGAGCACACTGTCACTATGGTAGTAAGCCCTGGATCTGTAGGCTTTTCTCACCTCTACACTCTCATTTGTGCATGATTTTCTGCTAATCTGGGTCTTTATCTGAAGAACATGGGCACTCTGCTCAGCTCCCTGCCTGATGCAGAGATGCTTTTGTCTCTGTCCCTGCACAGTTTCAAGCTCAGGTCGGGCTTGGACTCTGGCAGGAACTCAGGGGTTCTGGGGTAATGCTAAAAATGAATGAATGCAATATGCATGTACAGATGTGTGGTTGTGTGTATTTGGTAGGAAATGTCACAGCACAGACAGCTCTGCACTGACAGAATGATGAGGAGTGCAGCACGCACAGCGAGCATGTCCAGCTCCCAAACAGCCTCATGGGGCTCAGTTACTCTGGGCAGGGTGCCTCACTGGAGGGATAGGAATGATCCTGCTGCTTTCTCTGCAGCTGCTTTTATCTTCTTTATTTCATGTAAACTCGGGGTAATAAACTGTTGCTGAATTTGCAGCTGTGTGCAGGGGGGTAAGGTTGTCTTCTTGCCAAGACCTACTTCTCTGTTCTTTCCATTCCTTTCTGCCATTTCCTCCAGCCCTGAAGTCTCCTTCTCAGCTTCAGTCCTTCTCAGACTTCAGCTCTGCTCAGTCTCCCTCTCCCATTCGTATTTTTTATCTTACAAAAATTATTGTATTTTTAAAATTAATTTACTGTGCCAATTTATGATCTTGACTGTCAGAAAGTGGAGGAGCCACACAGTGAAAGAATGACTTGGAGACACTTTTCCCTCTGAAAATTGCACTATTGCTTATTTGTTTATTTTAGGGGACTAGTGCAAAAGCAAACCAGGTGAAAGAAAAATTTTATCTGTTTGCTGGTAGAAGTAACATGGAAGTGTGTCACCAAAGTAATGACAGGCCAGGTGTTTATGAAAATGGAAGGAGCTAGAAAACAAGTAGTGCAAGTAGTGGTTTCACCTCCAACAGCCACTAAAGAAGTCATGGGACTGAGATGTAAATTCATTGAAGGGGTTTGTTTTCAAAAGGGATGTAACAGATCTCTCCCTGATCCTGCTTACAATCCTTCAATCACACAGCCACTGATCTGTCACAGGAAGATTGGTGGAATCTTCAAGCATCACCTTCATGCCTTGCATGGAGTATCATGTGCTGGTCCTCTTTGAGAGACCCACTTCAATTTTTGCTTGGGCTGTAAAGTGAGTTACTATATAAAATATTGACACGGAAGGAAGAAAACTGCCTTTTTACCCAAGTGTAAATGATCTTGAAACAAAATACGTGGGATAAAATAATGATTTCTTAGGTAGGTTTAATGAATAATTTATTTTTGCTTCTCATGACATCAGTGTAATTAAATCTGCGGCTAAAGAAGTAAGACAGAAGGTATCATCTGCTAAGACACTGAATCTCTTTATCCCATCACTGGCAAAGGACTCTCATCTGTTGTTAAAGGCTCTCCTGCAGTTGTGTGGGTTCAAAATCTGTTGTGTCACTAACAAGTTGTTCTTGTGTAAGTACATGATAAAAATCCATGTATTCAATCTGATATCTGCATCCAAAAATAACCTAAATAAGCTTCCTTTCCTGCTAAAGCTGCTCCTACTTTGGAAGCTGTACATTGAAATGATTCTTGCTTTGTGCAGATGGCTTTGTGCAGGGTATGTCGATATTGGTGTGTCTTTCCAGTTGATCTGTCACAGAACTATGGGTGGTCTCTAACTTGGGTCATTCACCAGGCTGCACCAGGTAGTTGCTGTTGTGATTTCTTTAGCTCTGTTAAAAGCATGTTGACAAATCAGGCCTGAGGAATAAGAACAGGGGATAGGAAAGTAGTCTGAATGCAACTTGGCTTGGCCAGTGTGGCTTTAGAAAACATGCTTATATGGGACTGTGGTTTCTTCACATGGGTTCTCTCTTGGAGAAATGGGGCATGGAGGGTGATGTAGTGGCCAAACAAGGATAAAACTAAAGGCAAGGACTGAACTGAAAGGCAGTTGCAGATGCTGAAAGTGCATTGATTTAGAAATTGGGAGTTATGTATCTATTACACTTGTCAGCCGCTGTTGCTTTATTTTGTAAAATTAACTCTGAGAGGCAGTTTTTGACTTTCCTCCAAGTAACATTTCCTGGATACCAGAGTGGTCTCCTGGAATAACTCACTCCTTTGTGAATCTTCACTGTCATACACATCAGCCTCGGATCTCTTACACAATGAAGTGCTAGAGTGTGTTTCACTGCAAAGCTGCAAGTCCACATGGAATAAGAAATCTAAATACTGTACTGTATGGTGGGTCAGCATGTAGGTGATGACATAGGTGATGCATTTTGAAAGTCAACAGAGATCTTTTTCCAGATGTCAGAGCGACTCTTTGTATCACACATAAGAGGAGTCTCATTCGGTGGCTACTGAAGTCAGTAGAAAGACTCCCCCGTGGCTTAGGTTGCCTTAGGGACAGTCTCTTAGTTTCAGAGACTTAGGAAAATGCTCCACTCACACTGTTAGCACCTCCAATTGTGTTATAAGTACTACACTGAGTTCCTGGAGAGCTCCTGTCTGTTCAGCGATACTCAGCCCTGCATACTGCAGCCTGTGTCTCTGAGTGTGGCAGCACTAAAACTTTCCTTGAATCACCATCTAAATGATGATACAGTAACCAGCACCACATCAGGGTCACTGCAGTAGCGGCTTGGCAAGGCATGGTTCTTGTTCCTGCCGTGCTGCAGGATGTTCAGCCAGTGCCCGAGCTGGTTTTGCACCATCAACACACCATGCATCCTAATACTGGTTCTGCCATTAGTGCTTTTTGTCATCAGGTTGTTGTCTCTCTGATACACTTGTAATGCCTGTAGCAGTTCTGCCTGTTTATCTGTTTCTCAGGGGCACATTGGTGGTATAATTACTGTCTGCATAGTGTTTTGATCATAAAAAATGACAAGTGTAATTACTGGTTACAAGGTAAATTGGGCATCTACCAAAACTATACAGCTGCCATGTGATGTACCTCTGAAATTCCTCCCTTGCTTGAAGGCAAGCTGTCGCAAACATCCTTTTTATGAAAAATCTTTTCTTTAGGATTTTCCCTTCTGAGAAGCTGAGGCCTCAGAAGCAGAATGTAAACAATGGTTATCTGCTGCTGTAGAATGCAACAGGTGGATCCGTGATTGGTCTCCTGTGGATGTTTGGATTTACTGAGCAGTCACGGCAGAGCTGGCTCTTGCTCTCTGTCAGAGCCAGCTGCCTTTGTTATCATTCTTTTCTATTCTTAGCTTAGCCTTCTGAGGAAACCTTTCCTTCTATTTCTTTTTAGTATAGTTATAATGTAATATATATATATAATAAAATAATAAATCAAGCCTTCTGAACATGGAGTCAACATTCTTGTCTCTTCCCTCAACCAAGAACTCTTGTGACCACTGTCACAGCAAGCCAAGTATTTGCTCCTTTCTGTAATTATCTAAGATGTATCCATTTGATTTTTCTGACATATATCTTTGTCACTGCAGCCTCCACCAATATATACTGAGTCTGAAGTGTTCATCTGAATGACTTTAGGGAGAACCAGTGTTTGTGTCAAGACCTTTATGGACCAAGAGCAAACTGCTTTCTCATGCACAAATATATGAGCATGAGCGTGTGCATGCCCCAGCTGCTGCTGGAGTCTATGAATTAGGGATGAGCTCAGTCCTGCCAACAGCTTTTGTACCAGTCTTGAAAAGGGATGGTTTTGTAGGCCCAGTGCTTCATTATGCATCCAAAATACGCATTGGTAAACCTGTGTTTTGATTCCACAAGGTGTACTTGCATGACCTGCTATATATGGTTTTCTGTATTCCAGCTGCTGAGCTTTGAGCTGAAACAAGTATTTCTCAATGGGAAGAGTAATTGTTTCAGCTCAGAATTAAGTGGCTAATCATTAAGAATTCAATTGGCATGAAATGCACAGCATTAATCATGATGCACTAACATGTTGATAATGTGGATGTAGGGTGTATGCTCCACTGAAATTCGCTAAATGATGTATCTGTTTTTTATTGAAAAGTATTAATGTGGGCTCTGTTGTTAAGCAGGATATGGGAGTGTGAGACCTGCAAGTGTTTTAAAGAGACTGCCCTGCTGTTCAGGGCACATATTACTGACGGCTGAAACCCTTAGAAAGGTACTTTTTTTTTCCCCTGAAATCTGATATTAAAATTGACACCAAAGTTGTAACTTGAATAAAGTACTGTCCCTATCTTGAGTATCCCTTATGCCCTGACAAGGGAGTCCCAGCTTGCAGCAGGAGTAAGGGATAGAGGTGCTCTTGCTTTTTGTAGACCTGATCCAGTGGGGGAAGGGGGGGGGGCATTACCACCTGCCTGACAGCTTTCACCAGAAACCTTAGCCCCCAGAGGCAAGGGCCAGCTGTGATCTATGTCAAAACTGGCTGCAGAGGACCTCTGCATCTGAGTCCCAATGCCAGAGAGCCAGAGTCCTGCACCTGGGTCTGTTTCTGCAAATTCTTGCTATTGCCTGTGTTACCCTGAAATGTTTTTGATCTCTGTTCTGAAACTACTGAAAATATTATACTATAACATAATGAATGTTGATGAATATTAAGTTGAATAACATCTGGTATATTCTAAATAACTTCAGATAAAATGTTGCTATTTTCCAGTGTTGTGGAAAATTCCCTTCTTGCTAACCAGCAGTCACTGCATGTCTCTGAAAAAAAAAATTATTCCTTGTGTTCATTTGCTTTTCAGCATGTAAACTCCCATGTTGAGAATTTAAAAAGTCTCTAATGTTTAATGTCTGAGGACACAAATGTGACCTGTTCAAGTATCATTCTTCAATTAGCCTTTGAATCATCTGCCTTCCAACTCTTCTTAGATTCCGTAAAATACCCTTCTGACTACTTATCAAAAAAATAGTACACCTATCATTTCAGTTCATTTCCCTAAACTGTAATCAAGCACTGTCTGTGCAATGAAAAGGAATGTCTATCTGAAACAGCATTCTTCACTTTTATTATTGGAAAATGCATTACTATTCCCTTATCAAACATATCCACTTAACAAATAGTTCAATTTCCTTCCATATTCAGCTATTTTTAAAAGAAAAATGCACAGAAAGGCATTCTTTCCTGATCATAAAGGCCAAGCTTGATTTCATTCTTATTCTTGTAGTTTTACAAAACCTAAAAATGGATTATGGTAAATAACCTATTGACCTCTCTTTTGTTGAAACATAGCAAAAAAATGATAGGCCCTTACTAAATCTGGTCTAAGCTACCATTGATACTAAGGCAGTGTGGCACAGATTGTTAATGGGAATTATATTTAGGCTTAGGATAAAAACTTTTGTGTCTTAGGTTGAAGTCAGTTTCCAGCCTGGTTACTGCAGTTAGAAAAGTGTGTGATTCATCCAGGTTTCTGGTTGTTAAGTATTGGGAACAGGGACTCAAGCAGTTTAGAAAGTGCTTCCTTTTCTGTCTCCACTCAGAGGAAAAGAAATGGAGGGAGCACTTCAACTGCTTGACTTGGAGGCTTAGTTTTTTCTTCCAGTGGCTATGGAGGCTTTATGAAGTTCCTTGAGTAGGGAAGGACTGCTGCCCAGGTGCATTAGTCTGCCAAATCCAGGCAGCATCATTCTGCATCCACTCTGCCCATTTTCCACTGGCATGAGGCTTACACTAGGTTCAGGGTAGAGGAGGGTTGGCTGGAAGGAGCCACAGTTGGGTGCCTTCTTGTAGGTCCTTACAAGGCAGCAGCAATATCCAGACGTGTCTGACTGAGGTTTGCTTTTGGACAGATTCTAGCCCCATCCTTCCAGGCAGGATCTGTCCAACTGCAGGAAGTACTGCTCTGTGGTCCGGCTGTCTAAAGTATGAAGAAAAATGGTGACCACCCACCTTCCCCAGCAGCAAACATGGGCTTTCCAGAGCTCCATCATGATCCTGTGTGTGTTGGCACTCAGGAGCTTCTGCTGTGCTGCACCAAAGAGAGCTAAACAGTCCCAGGGGACCAGAACATCTCCTTCAGTGATGGCCAGGCACCTTTAAAAAGGTGTTTATCATGCCTGAGATCTGTTTAGCTCAGGAAGAAGGGGAACATCTATTGGTTTTAGAATAATTTGATAATTAGAGATAGTCACTTGGTGTTGGTTTTCCCAAAGGACTGAGATACTGATACCACGGGTTTTCTGAGATTCCCAAGTGCCTAGGATGTGGGCACTTGAAAATCTCACTCAGGGACTCTGGAAGGCAGTTAAACCATTCATTAACAGCAGTCTTGCTGGGCACCCAGCAGTGTTAAAAGCTAGGCCTGGGATTTAGGGCAGTCAGCAGCACCTGGGGTGGAGAAGGCCTGTACGCAGTGAGTTGTTACATTGGCACGTGAGATGCTTGGTCAGATCAGTGGAGAAGCAAAGCACTCAGCTCCTGCTCAGTCAGAGCCTATAAATGCGTTCAATTAAGTGAAGACAAGTGTATGTTCATGTTAAAGGCAGTATTCAACTTCATGTAGTGTTTGGCTCCATGAATTATCAGCCTTTGACTGTTCTTGCAAGTGCTGAAATCCCAAGGAAAACGTAAGGTCCATCAAGACCTACTGCTTCCCCGGGCATACAGAGCGCACACAATGTGCGAGCACCAGGATTCCCAAGCTGTTTTTTTTTTTAGTCTTGAAACATCACATGTGTACTTATTTAAGTATGTCTGTAAAAAAAACCCAAAAAACAAAAACAAAAAGCCAGTCACACAAAAAGCCAGCAGCTGGGGGAAAAATAAGATTTTGGTGAATTTAAGAGTTTTTTTGAGCACTAGCATCTAGTAAAATTTAAAATCCATGATTATTCAGTAGGTAAGGAACATAAAGACATGTCAGGGGGAAAAAAAAGTCCTGCTGATATGCCCTTTTAGAATGGAGCTAACATCAATAATTCTTGCTCTGTTCATTAAGTTTTAATGTGTAGACAGGCACTCTGTGCATAGCAGGGTGTCTGTGGAGTCATCAGTGAGAGCTAATAAATGCCTGTCATATGAAGAATACATTACAGAGGGAGCCAAGTTAAGTGAGCTATTTAGTTACCATTAGTTATTTTTCATTAATATTTTTAACTGTAGTATTATCCACTACGCATCAGGTAGGATAGAGAGCATAATGCCTGTGATGTACTTTATCCTAAAAACTGAGATTTCTTCTGAAATTGCATATGGTTGGTGGGGATCACGATGAACATTTCAGCTGTGATCTCAATGGTGTCTTTTTTGTTTATTTAAGACTACAGGAACCCAGATGGGAAAGGAAATAATTTCATCACATGGCTTGGCATTAACCAGCTCTGGCCATTTACATTAATGGCAACTGAATAGTAATAGCTGTGCTGGAAATGGAAATACCTATAAGCATGTTTAATACTGGGTATTAAAAATAGCACTGGAAAGGAATTTCCACAGTAGCAAATGCATTATTCCAATCTGGTGTGTTCCATTCTGGGATATGCATCTGCTCCTGTGATCCTGTTCAGCTGGGACCTTTGAAGCACCACCAGACTGGGACCACTGGGGTCCCAGAGGTGGGAGAGAGGAGGGAACTGTCCATGACCCTGCAGGTCCTGCTCTGGACTCGAGTCACTTCTAGGCAGGACTCCCTTTTCTGACACATTGTTCTCTTGAGGGTTGGATGAAGCTGGGGTCCTGACAGTCAGTCATCATGGAAGAGTTACAAGAATAGATATGTTGGATCTTACTTATGCTCAAATTTTTCCCTAGGATAATATGCTTCTGTCATTTTACACTTTTTTCTTTTTATCTGTTTTTTTTTTCATTACTCTCTGCTCTAAACTCAAGTATTCTGATTTTTAAATGTAATAATAGCATGGTTGGGCATACATGTGAAAATGTATCCTTCCCAAGATCCCAAGCATTTAACAGATAGAGAAAGAGGTACACACTTGAGGTGTGATACAAAGGCTCGTTAGCATGGATTTAAAATAACTCCCAAATTTGCATCATTATCAACTTACATCAGTAATGTTCCACTTCTAAAACTACTCTCCAGTAGTCACAGAGGCTCCAAGGAGTCAGGGAAGAAATTAAAATAAATTTTAGAAACTCTTACAAATTACTTTGCACAGCTTTTTTCAACTGTGACAAAATTGAAAGTGAAGTTTGATGGTTCAGTATCTCTAAAAGTTAGAAAGGGATATTGTAATTCTTTTTGAAGGATGAGATGCTGCCTTTTAAAGCATTAAAAGCTTTGGTCTGTGTTTTTGTTGAGTTGTAAAATATCAGCTCCAAAACATGTAATTGTCTTGGAACTAAAATTTGCACGTATTCGAAATCAGGCTAATATTGTCCAGTGGGGAATGAATTTGCACTATAGAGGGAAATACACACATTTTTTGTTTGAGAAGTAAATTATTCTTGCTAAGTGTAAATTACTCTTGCTAATTGCTCTTTGTTAAGTGTCCCAAATTATTTTATTCTGTATGTTCCAAAAAGAATTTATTTGTACGTATGGACATGAATTTTTTATTTTCTGAAGGATGCAGAACTGTCAGATGTGGCTTTAACCACAAATCAGATATATTACAATATCTATTGCTGTTCCCTTGGGACAGGCAAACAGGCAAGAACAGTATCCAGCCATCAGTTCCTTGCATTAATTTTCTGTGACTGAAGTAATGCTGTCTCTGGAGGATGAGGACATGCGTCCGTGGCAAGTGGGGCTGCAACCATGTTTGCTTCTATGCACCACTGAATGACTCCTAAATTTTAACACTGTATCTGGTGCAGAAACAACCTTTGTCTTTACTGCTTGATTTTAGAGCAAGGTTCACAGAGGTGATGCAGAGAACCCTAGTCAGGTACTGTTGTATGAGCACTGTGGCCCTGTGGTGGAAAGCAGTGATTAGGACATGGCTATAGATCTGTAGGGGAGGTAAATTTAAGAGATGCTATCAAGTAGTAGCCAATTTGCATATCAGATTTGGACACATAAATATTCCATCTTTCTGGGATGTGTCCGTATGCTGACTATCAGCACCAGTAGCTTCTTTAATGAGTAGAAATATTTCACTGTTTCACATTCTCCAGGGCTTAATTTTTGTAAGTGAACTGCTGATTCAGTTCTACCTCACAAAATAACTCAGTTTGGCAATAATTCAAGGCTAAAAATGTGAGCTGTAACTGCCTGCTCTTTATCAAACAAGCAATTACACAGAACAGTGCATCATTCCATCAAGCATGGTTTAAATTCTTCTAATTGTGTTTTAGAAAGTGATGTCTCCTGGTTTTGCTTTTGTTCCTCAGTGGCACCCAGTACCATGGCTGTGGGCAGCCCACTGCTGTGGCTCACTGTGATAGTGTTTGATCCTGACCTCTTGGAGGCTTTGAGGGATCAGGGTTGGTAAGGAAATGCTAATGTGTTTTTCTTGTTACTGAGCTTATTGATCCTTCAACCAGACTGAATCATCTGACTGGGTCTTGATCTGCTTTCTGTGTCCTTTCCCTCATTTGCCAGCCACTCGGCACTAAAGCTTTGACTGGAGCATTGTGTGAGGTCCTTTGTATATCGCATTCCTACTTCATCTATGTATCATTTGTACTTCTTCAGATCTTACATAGAGAGCTGCAGGGATTTACATAAGATCTAGATTTTTGATCTTAGGACTGGGATGGATCACTTTGTCATCAAAGACCCATTTGAGATCTGCACATCTTAAATTTGAAAGCCAGCATTTGTCTTTGTTCAGCCCCATGTTTTGGTGGTGCTGATGTTACTAACTATACTCATGTAGCCAAGCCCACCCTTCGCTTGCCACTGATAAGGTAAGAGGGCCATCCAATTAAATGGTGTTTGGATGGAATAGTGTGGAGGTGGTGAGAGGAGCCTGTGCTTCACCCATGTGCTCATTTTTGAAGCTGTGGTGCAGAACAGAGGTGAAGGTGTGCTTTCCAGGACTGCTGTAAATGCTTCAGGCAGCCAGCAGCATGGAGAATTTCAAAATGCAATTCTATTCTATAAAATAGCTGCTGCACAAAAACGTTACATACACTGGTCCTGTGCTCTCAGCTGATGCTGGGAAGGGCTGCTAGAGTTTCTCAATTTGAAGCTCCATTTGGAATCTGAAAACTGGAAAAATTTTCACCTCTTCCTCTTCTCCTGCCCCCTTGCCCCGCTCCAAAATGTAATGAGGAAGAAAAAGGTTCAGTGGCCCAAATAAAATCCACAGGGAGGCTGGTTCAGGTTGTAAAATTTCCAGTTTGGTCTATTTTTGCCCTTGTTCCCAGTGTCTCAGAGGTGGAGTGCAATAGCTTGGCTCAACTCCTTGTCTTTGGTGTGCCAGAAATTGTCAGTCTGAAATACTCTCGACAGGATTGTTTCATGGTGGAAAAGGAGAAATCGGGTGTAAGCTGTGCATTTTTTAACAGGACTGATTCTAAAGGGTTGTAAACAGTAAAATCCTATAGGAAGTCAGATGGTGGAGCTTGGATTGTATTTTTAATCACTTGGCATTGTGTATAAATAAGCAGGTTTACGAAGTAGAGTGGTACTGGATTTGCATAAATGCTTTTCAGAACTAAGGCAAGTTTCAAAGGAATAAAATTGTCATTTTTATCTTCTGTGAAAGCCTCATGGTGGTTTCATTATTTGACATACAGTGATCACCATTAAAAAATTGAACATTTACTACCAGTTCAAGGCTAAACCCAGAACACAGGATTTCCCTGAATTTGGAATATTTAATTGCCAGTTGAGATGCTGTTATCTGAGAAGCAGTGATCTCTGTAGATAGCCATATAAATTAATATCTAAGCTCATATGGAAAACATGTCCTTCATAGATAATTCTGTATCTTTTATAAAAGCCTTGAAAAACACTGGCAGAATGCAATTTCTTTTGCTTGGTTGTTTTTCCTTGTTATTGCAGACATCCTAGTGAACCAAAAATGGAATTCCTAAAAATTGCATTATGCTTTCAACCTATGTCACAGCAGTACAATAGTTGTTTTATCATTGGCAGCTGCTTCTTTAAGTAATGACTTTTAATCTATACCCCTACATTCGAGCAGTGTGCAGTAAGTCTAAATCAGTTCAAAATGGAACAGAGATGAGATTCCAGTCTGTTAACATGGGGCTAAGAGGAGAAGTCTATTATAGCCACTGCAATCATAAATAAGGTTTATAGTTCTGTCTCCCCCCACAAATGGTAAGGAACCTCTGGTACTTTTGTAATAATTTTCAGTGCAGTAATTTTCAGTCTTATATAGGATAAAATTACATTTACCAGGTGTTGTTCCTGCTGCCTGCTTCCTGAACTCTCTCTTTTGACCCTTTTTTGGTGAGTTGACTGCTTGTGAGACACCTCTTCATTTCTGCTGTTTAAAAATCCCATGCTCACATTCCCAGGTTAGGAGCCTTTGTGACATGTCACGAGCTGGTTAGGTGCATGCACCAGGTAAATATTGTAATGTAAAGAAGACTCAAGTGAAAACCAACAGTGAAAGCCCTTCTACCTTCTAACAACACAGAGCACATTTGAATGTATTCTTGAATACATCAAAGAGCTGGGCATCACCAGGGGGCTGTTCAGTTGTGATACTCTCCAAGCTGTATTGAGTGAGGCTCTCAGTCAGTGTCTCACCATAATTCCTGGGCTCTGCTGCCTTGTGTGTTGCCCTGGCTTCATGCACTGCTGGGTGCTGAAACCTTCATTCAGCAGAGTTCATAGTCATGTGTGAGCTTCAAGAGTGAGCTTGAATAAATTGCCACAAGAAGGCTTGTATGGGGAACGCTGTATTACTAAATCTCTGTTCTTTTTACATAAGATATCAGCTGCAGTTGCCAACTGCCAATCTGACAGTGTGGGTGAATGTTGGAGAGGCAGTGATTAGGGAAACTGAATGTGTGGTTGTTCTTCCTCTGATCTCTTCATTATTCATAAATTCACAGTTAGTGTCTCTGTAGTTAATAGTTCTCTATGCTTCTGTACAGCCTTCAGTCAGAGGTTCTCTCTAGTACTGCGTGAACATCAATGAATCAGTGTCCTCTCACTGCGTCCTTTGTGGGCACTTTTAATGCTGGTTCAGTGTCTTGCCCAGTGTGCAAGTGTGCTCTGTGCTGCCCTTGGAGCACTGAGCTTTAATTCGTTAAGATTATTACTCCAATGTACTAAAAGCAGCCATCTAACCTTTTTAGAATTAAAGATTGGTTTGGATTGGAAGGGACGTTAAAGATCATCTAGTTTCAACCCCCTGCCACAGGCAGGGACACCTTCCACTAGAACAGGTGTATCTACCAACAGCGCTTGTTTTTCAGGGTTGGATTTACAATGCTGGAAGAAGGAGAGTTACTGGTGGGTTTCCCTTACTCGTTAGTTTGGTGCTTGTAGCTAACGTTTCTCAACCTGAAGGACATAATGTCAGGTCTGTGACTTAGAATCATACAGTAGTTTGGGTTGGAAGAGACTTTTTAAAGTCATCTAGTCCACCCTCCCAGCCATGGGCAGGGGCATCTTGAACTAGGTCAGGTTGCTCAGAGCCCAGTACAACCTGGCCTTGAATACTTCCAGAGATGAGGCCTCTTCAGCCTCTCTGGGCAACCTGTTCCACTGTTTCAACACCCTCATTGTAAAAAAAAAATAATTCTTAGTCTAAATCTACCCTCTTTTAGTTTAAATCATTCTCCCCTTGCTAAATCCCTCCATGCCCTTATCAAAAGTCCCTCTCCAGCACTAGGACAGTAGCTTTTGGAATTAAGGCATTTTAGAGCCAACTTCCACTTGAATAGATGTTGATTATTTGTATGAAATTATACCACAAAGACCAAAGAAGCTACAGGCATATTGCCTGGTAGCTGAGCAGTGAGTGAGTTGTGAGAGAGAGAGTACCACCAATTGTCCCACATACTGTTCATTGCCCTTTGGGGTAAAAGGGCACTTCATTTTTTGGACTGTTTTGATTTTCTTCGCGTGTGGTCAGAATTGTTCCAATTCTGTGCTGGGGAAATAAAATATCTAGTTTGGTTGAAAATGTCATATTTTGCACTGGGTAATAATCTGAATATTTCTGCAGATGTGTTTCAACAGCTCTGGATGTTTGCTATTAATGTAGTGTTATAAATAAAGCAAGGGGTGTTTGTAGCACATAGAGAAGAAAGGTTTTGATGTAAGAGACTGAAATAAATGGAGTCTTACTTAAGACAGAATGAAAAAATTAGGCCAACTGAGTATTCTTAAATTCATGGAAACCTTCATCTGAACTTACCTCTGGTCTCCTGATTTGATCAGTATGCTAGCAACCTTCCTAATGAAGTTATGTCTTATCTAATAAGCTTTCTAGGCTTATAGGCAATGCCTAAGTTTTAAGATTTGCAGCTAAGAAGGAGAAAGCTCAAACTATTAGAAATCTCTCCAACTAAGTGGGTAAGTTTCTGTAGCACTGAGCAGACTCGGAGTTGGCAGGATTTGAAGTGGTCACAGTATTAAACACTGAAATGTGTAGCCTGCAAATGAGGATCATTGCTTAGAGAGAAGCTACAGGAACAGTTTTGGCAGTATAAATGTTTGATTTTCAACTTCATCTTTAGAGGACTTTCACTTCTCCCTCACATTTGATTTTCTTCATCAGCCTTTACACAGTGCCCTTTAGTGGGATAGTTTCAATACTGGTCTGACAGGAACCTATGCATGCTTTCATTGTTTTCTGTTTCTGATGACATGTTCTTTGAAATCTATCCCCATTTGCCTGATCTTGATTGCATTCAGTTCACAAGGTGATGTGTTGCATGATTCATTAAATGCCTGATATGCACTAGACCTTTTCAAGATTGACAAAATAGGCAAGGTGAAAATGTCAGTAATCTTCCCTAGAAATGCCAGTCATTTTCTTATCAGCATGCTTCTGTACAGCTATTGTGTTTCAGCTTTTTCACTTTCTTCCTACTCAGGTTTCATAATATAAAAAAGGTGTAGTGGTAGCTGTAAGTGGTAGCTGTTTTACAGTGTTAGCTGTAAGTCTGCTGTTTCCACCTAGAAATTAGAATGTCACAGAATCTTCTGTCTCTCCTCTGTCTCTTGTTCCCTCTTTCCCCTGTCAGTGCAGCAGAGCACTTGATACGACTGAGTCAACAGTGTTTCTGCTTACAAAGAGGTGGAAGAATGGGGCTGTTGAGGTCAAAATCTCTTTTGTAGTGATATGTGCTAAATTTGCCAAGGGGCTCAGCTGGTACCCCCTGCCTCAAAACTGTAGTGTTTACCGGCAGGAATCAGCTCATGGAGCAATTTCAGTGCAGATGCTGCACATCATGCTTTGCTGCCTTGTAAGCAGTTATTTGTGTAGAAGGAACATTCATTTGTTAGTGCAACAGCTGAAGCAAAATGGATTTGTAACCTATACAGTGTTCTGAAGGAAACAGCAATAACATTAATTGACAAACCTTAATGTAAATTGTTCTTGTTCACTGGAGTCCTCCTTTCAAATCATCAGCTTTACATAAATCTTTTATGAAGAGAAACATGCAGGTGGAATAACATGGTAGTAGAAGCTCCAAAGGTAGTAGATTTTTACAGGACAGTGCCTGGAGGAATATAGTTCTTCCCATTGTACATACACATTATTTCTCTTTAGAACACGGATTTTTTATTTTAATGGAAACAGTGCTAGTCCTTCTTTGCATGGGCTCTGTAGGCTTCTTAAAGTCAGTGGAGACATTTCTGGGAAAGTAGAATCGGACCTCTTGTGTTTTCTGTTTCTGTAGAAATTAGACTAATGTTTAGTCTAATTAGACTAATGTTTAGTCTGATTTGTTCAGAGGCAAGTATTAAAGGCACCAATTTTTCCAGAAACAGGACATTAAATATAGACTGTGTTGGTGACACCTGCAAGGTTTGGTATTGTATTATCTGTCATCAGCACATGGCAGCCTGGATATTTAAGGAGGTGGAAACCTTTGATTACAAAGTAAATTTCTTGCTACTGTATTTGTGTCCTGTTCACCTTGTTATTGCCTCCAGCAGTTTAAATAGCAAAAAGGGGAGACCTGTCTGCCAGGCTGGGGGGGCACAGGCACTCCTTCCATGCTCACCTTTGGCATAATTTACAGCCTGCCATATTTTCCTGCTCTGTTCAGGCTGGTGAGGGAAAAAAGCCTGCTAGGAAAGGATAAAGAAATATTTTTGAGACTGGATTTATCTGAAGCATGGTAATGTTTTCAGTTATTAGCCCAGGCATAGCTCTGAAGCAGGCAGGTTACATGGAGAGGCTCCTCACACAGGCTGTAGCTGAAGACAGTGAAGCTGCACCTGGTTGAAGAATTGTGGAGTAAGTCGGTATTGTTCAGGCTGGAAGTGTCAGGGCTAAAAAAGACAGCTTGAGCAAGAAAAAAAAATGATCTTCTTAGGCTCAGTGTAGCAGCTCATTATGCCTGGAGTGCTTTACCTGCCTCAGCTATGGTCTCTGGGTTGCTCCAGGGGACTCTCAATTCCCCGTTTGTCAGGATTATGGATATCCTGTTTGGAAACACCATTACTGAATGTACTTCCCCTTTGGCTTATTAGGAGCTCCAAAAGCTCTTCCAAATGTGCTTTCCACATAGTCTCAAATTTGTTTGGTCTTTGTGCTGTCCAAATAGCATACTACCTAGTTACATTTGCCAAATTGTTATAAAAATACTGGTATTGTGTTGGGAAAATAAATATTTTTTCTTTTGGTGTCTTAATCTATTTCAGAAAAAAGTCAGGATCCCATTTTGTGGGGTTTCACTTAGTCTACCTCGTAATAACGCTTAGATTAACATACAGATCTCTAGACCGCATTTATTCTATATAATGTCACTGTTCTCTTTTGCCTCATCCTATTTCAATTTCTACTCTCTATCAACAGCAATCTTCATCTCCTCTACACCTGAAGAGAAAACAGAGAAAGTTAGACCTCCCAGCCTAGCCTGTATGCATTAACCCTTTAGCACAATCAATCCGTGTAAAATAAAGGAAATTATATTAGGCAAACATTGAGAGCTTATTCAGATGGATGATAGAAGTATTAAGAACAAAAGGTCATATACTTAGCCAATTAAATAGACATAACAGTACTGAATGTTTCTCCACGTGACACTTGATACAGAATTTGACCTTTGATTTTATTAATATTTGCCCATCTCCTGCTGCTTCTGAGAAGATAAGTTCTTTACTCTAGTTCTGAAATTGAAGAGCATTATCTGTCCACCCAATTATAATAATAATTATTATTGTTAATATTATGCATGTACAATAGGGCTTAAAAGGTGTAAATTGGATAAAAATTGTGCTTAGTCAAGAAAACCTGTGTTGCTCTAATGGATTAGTGGTAAAACTCTAATAGACTGAGACAAGTAGTGTTGGAGGCAGTTTTGATATTTCAACTTTAACTGTTTCTTCAAACTTTATATTTGCATGAAATATTTAATGCAAGTCCACGTGACATTTGGTTTCAAATGACGGCTGTTTCCTTTTAATTTGCACAAAGATATTTCAAAACCCAGAGGAATTACTGTAATGAGGTTTTAAAATCCTTCCTCTTTTCCCTCCTGAATCTTCCAGTGAGGTTAACAGTTATTGCCTCTCAGTGTTACTGTGCAAAAAAATGAGATGACAGCTGAGCTGTAGAAAATTTTTGATTTAGCCTAAAACATGGACTTGAAGAAAAGGTTGTTCTTAGGTTTCCAGTCATGCACTTCAGCATTTGTTTAGGAGCCTCCAAAGCTGAGGTTTGCCTCATGCCCTGGCTGCTGACAGCCTCACTGGACAGGGGAGTGGCAGCAGCCCCTGGGGCCTGACAGCCATTGGGATTCCATTTAGGGACTTAAGTGGGACCCAAATGTGGAAGGCTTGGGCTTGCCCCATGTCTTTGTTAAACCACACGTGTATTACAGGGGTTAGTTGGAAATGTGGCCCCTTGTGTGAAGATCTCACGTCATAAGTAGATGAGGCAGATGAGAGGTTCCCATCCCTATTTTACAGGTGGGGAAATGAAATGTAGAGAGATGGCATGGCTTGGTGGAGATCACAGGGGAAGCCAAGGAGAGAATAACAATTGAATCAAGGTCTCGGGAAGGCTGTTCTTTGCTTTTAATTATTCTGTCAGAAACATGCTATAGTTTCTTATACAGTGTATCAGTAATTACAAAAGCATACACAGCAGCCTGTGTTTGGAGGGTTGCCCAGACAGGAAAACAAAACTGTTTGTTGAGCAAGTAACAGAATTTGTATGAAGGCATAATAAATGAAATTTATTTGAAGGTAGCTTAGTAGATACGTGGTGCGGAAAGGCAAGGTGTACTCCGTGCAGTGAGAAAATGCAGTAGTTATCTTCTTATTAAATTATAGTGTGAATGTCCCTACTAACTTCTTAACAAATCTCTAAGTGTTTTTCTGTGTCTGGAAACATAATTAGAATCACTGGCAACAAATGCCACATCTGGCATTGGAGAAGCACTCTTGTTGCTGCAGCACCTCTTGTTGCTGTATTGAGGCAGAAGCGGAGCTGTGTGACTGTGGCTTTGCTGTGCAGAGGTGTAGGTGGTGTCTGTCCCCCGGGCCATGCTCATCTCACCCTTTTGAGGCAAAAAATAAATAAATTAAAAAGTAAAGAACTGTTACAGAACCTGTAGCTTCTGGTAAGGAGACAGGTAAAAACTTGGACCAGTACCTGTTCTTCTCAATGTAATAAGTATCTGAATAGAGTCTCTTTCTGTTAACCCTCCAGAGGGGACTGCCTGTCTGCAGCTCTTAATTGGCAGCATTATTTGGCATTCTGAATTTTGTAAAGATCATCCCTTAAAAGCTGAGAGAGACCAGCTGATGGCTTTTTTATGTGTCTGTATAGCATGATAATGATAACATGATTACGATAACATGATAACGATTTCGGTAGATTCAATAGCTGTCTTAATATTTTACATATTATTAATGATGGCTGAAGCTGTGATGAAAGTGACAGACCTGTCCTGTCACTCTGTTTTTTTAAGATTTTCTAGGCCTTCTGATGTTGACATTCTTGCGGTGAACTTTCTCAGACACTTTCCGTAAATAACTGATTGTTTTGTCTTCTTTTATGGAGAAGGAGAAAGTTGATGGACTGTTGGTTTGACCAGTATCATTGGAGAGGTGTCACTGTCACCCTCCAATCCGCTGTCACTTTTGGAAAACTATAAATGTTGGAGTCAGAAAATAAACTCTCTCTTCCTTCCTTCACCTTGAGAACGGTGGTGTGCTTGTGTTCTTTCTTGTCCTACAGTGACACCTGTCCAGCTGATCTCGAGGGCACACTGAAATGTGGTCAGTGGTAGCTAGCCTGTCTTTAACCTGTCTCTTGCCATGTTCCTAGTAAATCCAGCCACAAGGACTAAACGCAGTAACAAGGCTGAGCTCAGTACCCACCAGGGCTGGCCTTCGCTTTTCCATCTTACATTGGAGCTGTGTTGTAGCTCTGCTCAATGAAATCTGGAGAAACAGTCTTTCTGGATTTCTATGCAGAGATGAGCCCTTTCCTCGCTGCATGTAGGCATTGACTTTGGTGCAGTCGTCTGAGGATTTTCAATAGCAATTTCCTGAGAGTTCTCTGAAAGCTATTTTCCCATTCAGTGTCATTTCCATACATGACAGCAGCCTTCTCTGAAGGAACACCCTAAATTACTAGGAGAGTTGGCTCATCTGTTGCTTTCCTGAAGAGTAATCTTTAATTCATTATCTGTTCACTATGGGCTGGGTGCTACTTAGCCGTGGATTTGAGAGGGAGTTGGTCTTGTTTAAAGCCTTTAGTATTAAGCCCACTGGGTTTAGCTGAATGTTTCTTGGAACATAAAAAAAAAGCTTGGGAGACTGATAAGGCACATGAGTTCTGTTATTAATCTATTATTTCTTTTAAGACATACTTTTTTATATGATGTCGTTGTTAAAGAATAGACACAACCTGTGAGCTGGCCCACACCTCTCTAGACATTACTGGCATTCTGCAAAATGAGATACTTAAAGGATTAAACAATTAATATGCAGCTGATGATAAGAAATAGGACTTGATTTAAAACCCCATTAATGTCAATAGAACTAGTTCTTTTTAACTTCAGGGGTGGGCTTTAGATCCTAATGTAAGACAGTGCGTGTGTTTGAAGTACCTAGACTGGACAGTCCTACACATGGACTGTCTACTGCTGACAGTGAAAGTGCTGGAGGTTCGCTGGGAGAATATCTCAGTTATTTGGGAGAATGATGGATGCAAGCTGAGGGTCTGGAGGTGAAATTTTATTTTCTCTGAAAGCTTTCAGAATATTCAAAAATGTCTCTCTAGTTTGTACTGCCTAACTTCCTGGACTGTTTGTTTTTCAGAAAATAATGTTGGGAAATGAACATACAGACGTATTGTTTTGATATGGTTTTTTTCTTGCCAGACCTAGACAAACTTATTATTGATAATATATTCCTGCATCTTCGGAGACTATACTGCAGTAGGCATACGAAAACTGTTCATGTCATTAAGCCCCCATAAAAGATGACAAACTTGGATTTTAAAAATCCAGTTTTTTCAAATGCTTACATTGTTGAAATATTCTTTAAAAACCCCCAGAACTGTTCTAGTGTGTCAT
The DNA here is from genome assembly GCF_000277835.1 of Geospiza fortis. NCBI lineage: Eukaryota > Metazoa > Chordata > Aves > Passeriformes > Thraupidae > Geospiza > Geospiza fortis. The sequence continues at coordinate 169,165 of NW_005054598.1, read as the reverse complement.
AGCTAGGAATCTCCTAAGTGAACAAAAATGAATTTTGTGTGAATCTCACTAAAAATATTTTAATTATTTTCCTTCCTACTTTGACATCTGAGTAGAGCTCTGCAAGGGGTAAAACCAACTCTCATGGTCTCATTCTCTGTGGGATACCTCAGGAGGCAAAGGAAAAAGACAAGGGTGTCTGCAAATGAGTCGAAGTTGAGCCTGTGCCCTGTAACCCCATTTCCTGTGTCTGGCTTGTCTGTGAATACCTGCATACAATGCAGCTGGGAAGTTCAGACCTCAGTCCTAAGCCTAGATTTGGATTCATTAAGTGATTCTCCTTCTATTGTATCTATTATTTGTACCTAAAGTACACTGGGACCCACCAGAGACAAATTTAGGAGTTTTATGATAATTGCAAGACCACCCCACACCATACATGACAGCACTGAAATGAGTGGCTACTTGTTCATCCTACAGCCTAAACAAGAAAACAAAGTCTCCTGGATGAAACTCCAAATCCCTCTTCAACCTGCACAGCCTAACAGGGGTGGAAAAATATCCTTTTTTATTATGTCTGTGCTGAAATGTGCTGCTAAAACCAATTTCCCCAGAACCAGCACAGTTTAATGGTGATTTATGCACTGAAGCAGGTCTGGCATTTAGATCCCTACTTGGTTCTTTATTATACTGTTATCACTCAGGCCACTCTACATTCAGGGAAAAATGATTTTCTGACTGAAAATAATTTTTTGAAAAGGTATTTCAGTTTTCATCAGTAACATTTGGGGTTTTGTTAAAAACAAAGAGCAAACTAAAAATCCTCAGCCCAGCACAGCAGTCAGACAGTGAAAGACAGAACTGCAAGTTTGTAAGCCTTCACGTTTTCAGCTCTGGAAGGGAAAATATATACACCAAGTAAAGCACATCACCATGATCCATGCAGCAGCTTCACATTTGGGTGATGATAATAGTGAATCACAGAGTTGATCAATTTATTCTGCTTGGTAGCAGAGAATGTGTTGTAGATATACCCATGACTGAGATCATTCAGAACAGCTGTAATATATATGGGGAAGAGAAAACTATATTATGAGAAAACAAATTTCAACAGGGTATACAAGGCACCTTCTGAAGTGCGTTGCTGGGTATCCAAATCACTCATGCAAAGCCTTTTGACGTGTGAGAAAGGGTCTGTTAAAAAAATGGAAAATACTGTGAGGGTAGTTTGTAGTTAAGCTGTTGGATGCTGTGGAAATTAGTAGCATTAGTCCATTCAGGTCCTACTGTCCTTGGAAGTTTTCAGTCACCCAGTGCATGATGAAGTGCAGCTCTGCTGTGGATGTGTTAACAGGGAGGGCTGGGCATAATAGCAGGCATTGTATCCCCATCACACATTCTGCAACACACTGTAAAAATTATCACAGGGGTTTGTCAGCAGGATGTAAGCATTTGCTAGTCATATGTCTTTTGGGATTTCTGCCTGGCAGAGGCCCTCTCTGACGTGTCTTCTCACTTCCCAGTATCAATACAACAAGTATTTGAATATTTCCATATAATTTGTTCCAAAGGGAATACAGAAGATGCAAGAGAGTGAAAAGAGACTGAGATTTCTGTTTTACTCAGAACTGAGGATTCCCCACCCCCCATCTCCATTAGTAAATTGAAAAACACCATCAGCTGGGGGAATGTTTGATATGAAACAGTAGTAAAGATGTCATTACAGCGTTTTTCTTCTTCAAAGCTCTGCCCACCAGGTCTCATAATTCCAGCACACAGGAATGCTGGCTTCTTTGCTTTGCTTCTTTTGTCAACGACTTTTTTTAAAGATTTTTTTCAGTACCTGGTTCACAATACATTGCAGAAAAATAGAGCTGGGATCCAGGTGTATCACGGAACATCAGCTGAAGATGAGTCCCTCTTTTCTCCTACTGAGAGGGGTCTAACATCAGTGAGGCAAGGCACAGCTCTCAGCACAGACAGTGTGTTGTGCACTCTCAGGGAATGAACTCCATAACCAGGGAGTTTGTCTCCATCTCTGCTGCCATCAGCAGTGTTTCAAAGGCTCCACTTAGCGCTCCAGCACTGACTTCCTTGCTGCAGGTCACAGCACATGCTGGGCTCCTTGGGGCAGCAATGGCCGGTGGTAATCAAAGAGCTGATAAGGAAATATCTCATGAAAGTCCGTAGTGATGTGCTGATGGAGGAGAGCTATCCCTGTCATTCTTAAATAAAGAGGAGTTTTTTGTTTCACAGGACCTCTCAGGGAGAGGAGGAATAGGAGTGTTTGAGATCAGATTCTCTCTTAACTTAGTATTGTTTGCTCAAGTTTGGAAACTTGGCAGCCTTGGGCTTTAATTAAATTTTGATTTTTTGTGTATTTAGACCAGGCTACAGGAAGAGGTAGAGTAGTTTTGGGTTTACCAAAGTGGTTTTGGTAGAGAGTTTTCATGCTGTTTATTAACTGTAAATTTTAACGTGTGCTTTTTGGTTTTTCTAAGGTAGGAAAACTTAGTGGCTCTTCTTCGCCTCCAAGTCTTTTGCTTTCCACAACTTTTCAGGTTGTTCCCATTGAAGTGGCTTTTGTCTCAAAGAGCACGTGCCTCAACATTGCAAATGGGCAGAGGGCTGAAACTCACTCTGCTGCTTTGGGGAGCAGATAAACATTTTAGGTTAGACTCAGAATCATACAATGGCCAGGGCTGAAAGGGATGTTCAAGATCTAGTTGCCACCCCTGGCCTGGACAGGGACTGCCACAGTGATGCTTGGCTGACTGGCCTTTGAGTTAGTCTTGGTGTGGGAGGAAGCCTTTGGGACTTAGCAGCTTTGTAAGCCACAAGCAACTTAGCAGCTGCTCTGCTCAAGTGCTCTAATTTTAAATACATATACTTCCATATCTCTTAGTAACATTTGTCATCTTGCAAAGAATCTTTTAATCTTTTCCTGGTTTCAGAGTGCCAGATTCTTGATCACCTGTTGCATACCTTAGCAACCAATGAATTCTCATCTTCTTGTGCCTTGTCTTCTGGAAAGCTGTCAACCATCATCACCTTGCCAGGCAGGCTTTGCAAGCAAAAAGCAGCAGATAGAGAGGAACTTGAGTGAGGTCACTCAGCTTTGCCTTCTCATTCATTCCTCTAGTTCCCTCACACTTTAATAGTCACAAGTGGTAACCTATTTTTGTTGAGCCCAATTATACTGAGATTTTTTTAGAAATCCCTGCAGCTGGATGTTTATATTGGCAGGAAGGTATGTTTAATGCATATTTTACAGACCAAAGAGCTAATTTTGGGAAACTGCTAGCAGCATTTGAATGCCCCATTATAATGCCAGGATTTTTAAATTGAGGCTTTGAATAGGTTTGGCTTAAACGCTGAGGGAATGAGATGGTCTTTAGACCTGGCTGCAAGTTTAGCATCTAGTATAAAGTCAGTGGAAAATCAATTTGTCTTTCCATTTGCCTTAATGGATTTTTGGATCAAACCCATGTTCTTAAAAGCATTTGAGTACATGAATAGTCTCAGGTTTTTAGACAGGTTTTAATTTGCAAGCCTGAGTAGTTGCTGGTGGAACCCCAGGTATGCAGACATCTGCAGATAGGGCCTTCTTCTGAGTGACTGTACCAGAGCCTGTGCATGCTTGTGTCCAGAAAAAAAGAGAAGCCTTTTTCAGTCTGGTCTAAAAATTTAATGCCTTTTTTTTTTTTTTTTAAGTAGTTTGTTAGAGAATTTATACTTCAGAAATATTAGTGTAAAAAGACAGTCAACTGACATCCTTCCTTAAGGAATGTTGGGAGTTTGGGAAAAAAGGGCTTGCTCTGGGCCAACCACTGCAAGTATATGACTGCCTTCACCCAAATGCCACAATGGCTGAAAGATTATGAGCAAAGCCCTGTAGAAGACAACAGTGAGTTTCCCTGTGTTAAAAAAAATATAGTAAAAAAAAAATCAACAGAAGCACTACTAATCTACGTAATTACGCTATAGATCCTTCAAATGCAAATGGTTTATTAGTTTGCCTATACAATAAATTCACTGCCAAAACAACTCTTCACATTCCTTATGCTTTTAACCTTGCTCTTGACTGCTGAAAATGTTCTTTATTTAATGCTTCAATATTCCTACTGCTTGGCAAGCTTCTGGTTCAGCACATAAGGGGAATTTGATTGAAAGGTTGTGCTACATTTAGGATCAAATCCTCAGGGGCCAATTCACTAAGAGTGTAGCACAGCTCTGTGAAGGAGCTGCTAAGGTTTCTGGAAGCTGAGGTTGGTTCTAACAAAAAGAAGTTGCTTTTTTAGTCCGTTGAAGCCTCCTGCCAGTTTAGAAATTAGCAGCAACTACTCAATTTAGAAACTGGGGGAGCCTTCCCCAGCAGGTGCCTTGTTGATCTCGCCCTCCAGTTGTGTGAAACCCTCTATAAGTGTGGGGATGCCACCAGGACATGCCGTGAAGCCTCACAGAGCTGGGATCTACCATAAGGTGTGGGAGGGCAGCTTTGCACGCTGTATCTTGCACCTCCTATATATGGATCAAGGCTAACACAATACAGTTCTGTAAAATGTCGTGGAAATTTTAGCCTCCTCCATGGTGCATGTGTGCGTACCCAGGGCATAAGCATCTGGCATTAAATACTTTGTGAAGTTTCTTCTGAGCTGGAGTCTTAAGTGTGAGTTTGGTTGTTTTAAGTCCAGTCTGACTGCTCCTGGATGCTTGATGGTGTTGTCTTTTCTCTGTTTCTCCCCCTCATTTGTATGGCATTTACGTCAGAAATCAGGAATAATGAAACAGAGAAGATAGAGATAGTTGCATGAAGAAAGTCAGGGCTGTTTGAAGCTTCTTTCGTGACTTTTATATTTCCTTTTATTGCATTTGATGGTTTGCCTTGAGGCAGGAAAGGGAGGTAGGAAATTTGCTTGAAGATGGAATTGCTTCTAGGCTTTCCTCTTTAAATTTACATGGGCTACTCAGTTTTTGACTGAGGCCTAAGGTAATTTCATCATGGTCCAGTTAGGGAGACAGCACATGAGATCAGCCTTCCTGACCTTACATGGGGTTTCAGTGCTGCACTAGGCAAGAAGAAACCACCCGTGCTTCCCTGCATGAATGCAGGTGGAGCTGTTTGTCTGGGACTTGGATGAGATTCTGGCAAAATGAGCCAGCAGTCTGGCTGCTGAGGGGAGTCTACCCTATGTGTAGCCCTTGGATACAGCAGAGGAATCCTGAGGAGGTCCTGGGAGTCCTCTCAGTCTTGCTATGATGAAATATTACGTTGGCCCTGCTCCTGGACTGTTTACATGCTTTTCCAGATTTGAGCTATAAGCAAATAATGAACCTATGTAAGAGGCATACTTCTCATCCTTAATAATTCTTGTGTATAAAGGGCTTTGGTATTATTTGGATGGAAAGTTGCAGCTGTAAAGAGCAACAATCCCTGCTCTTATCAACAGAGTGTTTGCAAATCCTGTCAAACTTTTAATTTAGGGTAGTTTAAAATTACCTTGTTGTCCTTGATTGAAATCCAGAGAATCTAAGCACTTTTGAAAATGCCTTGCTGGACGCAGAAATCCTTACAAATTTCCAACTGTCTGCCCAAGTATGTACGAAAAGCTAGCAGTAGAATAAGGAATTTTGCCCTTCCCCCCACCCCCAGCCCCATCCCATATTATGTCCAGAGAGCTGCTTAAGCCTGTAACTGTACAGTCATGGGGAGGAAAAAGCAAGCCTTCTGTAAACTGCTATTTTAAGAGCAACTTGTAGCCTTATTACTCAGTTGCTTGTTTTCAAGTTAGCAAAAATCTAACTTTGAGTATAAACAAGGTTTTCAGGGAAAGGTTCTCAAGGGTGCTCCATGGCCAAATTACCTTAAAATTCTGTAGAATTGGGTACTTGAACTCCTTCAATTTCTTCTGAAAATCTCAGCCTTAGTCCCTCTATCGCAGTGGGTTTTCTGCAGTCTGGTGAAAAATTACTCCCTTTCAGAGCTAAGTAAATCGTAATGATTTAAAACCCATCTTTTACATGTGTTTGAGGGTCAATGGGATGTTTGTTTATTTATTATAGAATACACTAGCTGGCTGTCTGGTTTCCACTGCCATGGAGAAATGCAATGAGAGACCCTATTCAAAACCAGCATTACTTGCGGGGAGCAGCCTGCACAGGGAAGCCTGCCCAGATTACCCTTCTGTACTCCTTTTTTTTCTTTGGCATACCTCAGATGAAATTTTGGACAATTACACACATTTTTGGTCTGACTTGATGGTTTTCTTCAGAGCAGAGATTGAGAACTTCACTGTGAGCGAATATGGAGGACAAATGTGGGTATTAAAGAGCAACTTCATTCTTTGTTTCGTCTGGTCCCTGAGCTAAACTGCATCTGGATCATTTGAGAAGAAAAAGGCCTGAATGATCAGCATCAGTGTTAAGTTCACTTGATTTTTGTATATTTCACTTTGCAGCCCACCTTACTTGCAGTAAAGGCTTTCTGTGGCCACCCTGCCATACAGCATGCGACTAACTTGCACACATTTATACAGTTTTTTTTGGAAAAGCCATGTCTTGTTTAACAGTTCCCCCCCTGGTTTTTTTGTTAACAGCTATTTAATCTTGCAGAAACCTTTGGTTTTCACTGCTGACAATTGAGTTAAAAACCACTTCTGGAATGGGTTTTGGCATAACAGAGATGTTATGTCTCTGCAGAGAGAGGGGGAGCAGATTCTTCTAGGCACAGCATCACTTGTGGACCATTAGGATCCTGCCTGTTGCCATCAAAGCATCACAGCCCCAGCCTCATGGAACTAGCACGGCTTACAGCAGCCTTTGCATCCTGCTGTGCTCAGCTTAGTTGACTACTGACCAAGCACATGTCTGTCTGCCTTCCCAGGCTGAATTGCTGGGAGCACCTGTAGGGCAAGGAGAGAAAATCAGGGAACAGTTTGTCTGAATGGATTAATTCAGACTTGTCATGCCTCATTTGTGCAGTATGGTGCCCAGCTGTGCCAGCTCAGTGCCTTGGGGACACAGGGTGGCTCAGGTGGCAGAGTGATGTGCTGCTGAATCCCAGCCTTCAGAACAGGACCCAAAACTCAGACCAGTGTTCCCAAAAACCCTCGTCTTGCTACCCACATAGTCCAGCATGCAAGTACAAGGTGCCACTGCAGTTCTGAGGTTGATTTAGTACAGGGCATTTCATTCATGTTAAGTGCACTGTAAGTAAATTCTGTAAGGCTTCTTCCTTCACTGTTGCTACAATTTTTTTTTCTTCCTGAAATTCCGAGTAACTCATTGCCACTTTTTTCTTACTTGCAGCAAAAATCAGTTGGTATCCTCTTTAGGTAGAGAGAGCAGCTCTGAGGTCAGAGAAGCCCACGGCTTGGAGGCTGGCCTGCCTCCCTTTGTCCTCTGGCCTCCAGAGAGGGAACATTTACTCTTTTGAAATTCCCACCAAAGGCTCTTTGCTTCTGCTTTCTTTCTAATAATTTATTTACAGAAATTGTCTTTTCAGAAAAATCTGCAGGATGTGCCCTGAGTGCACCTATGTATTTTTAAAGAGCTTTTATCTGGTTCCCCTGGTGTGAAAGATGAGATTGATAAGGGGAATAAAGACCTCTTAAAACAGAAGAGGTCATTTATTACCCTGTACCACCTCATATTGCTTGGTTTCCAGCTATTAAGAATACATGAGATACTGGGCTGTTGGAAGTGGACACACAATCCTTACTTTTATCCTAAGGTAGACTCTGGCCCATGTAATTTAACAGTGTTCTAAAAGTCCAGCTTATATTTTACAGGCACAGGCTCTGAAGTGTGATCCTGCTAGCACTCAGGATATGACAGGCATTAAATTTCAGTACTTGTTAAATTACGAATAATTGTCTCCACTCTGCTCAGTTTTGTGTAAGGAAAGAGCCAAGCAAGATTTTCACATTAACCATCTGAGCTCAGTTGTGCCATGCCTGTGGAACATGCTCAAGTTTCCCATTGCATTTCCACCACTTTCCTGGATTTGTAGGTATTTATTCCCAGCTAAGGAGGTTTGAGGATTTCAGGGTAACTTGTTGGAAATGTGTGGGAATGTCTCTCAATAAGCAATCTGTGACTGCTCTGGCTTAAGGTAAAATTTAGCATCCAGGCGAGCCTGTAGAGGAATAAAGACGTGCTTTCTTTCCCCCTGCAGTGCATGGAGCCAGGGCTGGGAGGTGAGCGTAGAACAACACCAACAGTGTTCCTGGACACCCAGCTGCCTCCCCTGCTGTAGTTTTCCACAGTGGCAGAGGGAGTCAAGCAATCTGCAGAGGCAAGGCAAGTCTTTAAAGGAAAATTATGTGCACAGAGAAAGAGAAAATAAGGCAGGGTGGTGACTCCAAAGCCAGCATCTTTGCTGCTGTGTGCATTCAGTCAGTCTCCAAGCAACCAGCAATATAATAAGGACACGATGAGTCAGACTCAAACAGTGGCATTTATGCACCTTCATATAGAGGTTTTGTATATATTCAGTGTCTGTAAGCCCAATCTTACCTTCCTTATCCATGCTAATTTATTAAATGTGAGGAGCTGCCAGGCAGCTGTCCCCCCTGCATGCTCGGTGCAGCCTCCTCAGCCAGATGTCCAGCTGGAGTGGCTGGGTGCAGGTCATCATGCCCACTTCTGCCAGGCTTCCTTGCAGCCATCTTCCAAGCCTACAGCTTATTTTCCAAGAACTCCTTTCATTTTGCAGCTTCTATAAAGCTTTGTGCTAAGTCTGTTAGTCCTCCTGCTGCAGATTTGCAGCTTGCCTGGGCTTTGAAAGGTGATGGTGCATGGAGATGGGTAGTAACCTCTCTGGGAAAAGAAGCCCCTGAATTTCTGAGCACAGAGGGAGTATAGATAAGAGATGCACAGTATGTTTGGATTTATTGGCCCTGTCCTGGTGGTGATATTGGCAGTACCTGTGCTTGGCACTGTTCATGGCTTTGCTGAATGCTTGGTCTTGGTGCCAGCACTGCTACAGACAGCACAGCTTGGTGTTCAGACACAGGAAAGCACACTGGGGTAGTTTCATCTATTTTAGGTGCATCATTGGAAACGGCTCAACACAGATATAATAAAAGCACACTTTGTAGCCGAGAGGAAACTACTGAAAGAAAATACTGTTGCAAAAAAAAAAAAAAAAAAAAAAAAGAAGGAAATTTCCACTGATCCCAGAAACCCAGCTAGGTACAGCCTCCAGACCAAACCTCCTTCGGTCTCCAGTGCTATTCTTTCAGATGAAATCAATATTTATGGTTTTTTTTCAGTTAGCACATTTTGGAGGTGATTGATAAATGTAAAAAATCATAAGTGCATTACTTTGGGCCAGAAAAATGTTTAACAGGCACATCGAAGTGCTCAAGGCAGGGTTGGATGGGGCTTTGAACAACCTGGTCTCCTGGAAGGTATCTCTGTCCATGGCATGGGGTTTGGAACTAGATGATCTTTCAAGGTCCCTTCCAGCCCATGATCTGCATTCTGTGGTTCCATGACAGCCCTGACCTGGGGCTCATTAGGGAGGCTCCCAGATAAGGCTCTCCATGTCTCCTCAGGTCTGGCTGCTGGTACAGCCCCCTCTAACTCTTGTAGCCTTAGTGCAGAGACTCAGGGAAGGGTGCGCCCTCTTAAAGGTGGGATGTCACACCTGATCCCATCAAAAAAGCTCCAGCAAAAAAGAGCTGGGGAAAAGAAAAAAGTGTCAAAGCATTTATTGTTTGGTTCAATGCATTAGTCCTTTTGGGTTGGCAGTAGTTGTGATGGGCAAGTAACAAAACCCAATCCAAACCAACAGCACTGTGGGACTCGTAATTTTTAATAAAGACATTAATCAAAGCACTTGGATCCCCTGCAGAATTTTTGCCGTCATAAAAAGCTCCTCCTCACAAATGTTCGCCCTCACCTAATGAGTGGAACACAGAAGCCCAGTGACAGCCCTGCCCCAGCAGCGTGAGCCAGGCCCACTTCATGGCACACTTCCAAAAGCTTCCCAGTGGAAAAACTGTATGTAGTCACAATCTCCCTGAGAGAGGAGATGGGAATACTTTGACAAAACCTCAGGATTTTGTCATGGGTGAAACCCAAGCCTCATCTCTCTGTGGGACACACCGGCGTTGCTGTGTGGCTTTTAGTGGAAATTAATGGTCAGGTTCTTAGAGTAAATGCAGTGCTAGACTGTCCCAGCAATTAGAGCACATAACCCCTTCTGAAAAGGAATGCCCCTTTCTCATCAGGGGTTTGAGCAGCAATCTTAATTAAGGCGATCTCTAGGTCTGTTCATGATTGTGTTTTCACCCAGTCTGGCTTATATTTGTAACTTTCTTTTCTTCAATGATGCAAATCTTTTTTCCCTCATCTTGGGTGGCAGAAAAAAAAAAAGCTTTTCTGGAAAATAAAAAAGCCTTTTGAGGAAAACAACAAAAAAGAAGTTTATGTATTAAAATAGAAAACTTACTTTAAAAGACCCAGCTGTGAGGTTGACTCAAAATAGATTTGTTAACCATACAGTCTTGATCCAAACCAAAGATTACACTTTGTGAATAAAGATTCACTTTTATTTTGTAAATTCTCGTACATGTTCTTCTAGTCTTCTGTAAGAAAATTCACTAATTTATTTTGCTTTTCTCTGCTTTGTTTCCCCTCCCCTATTTTTTACATTATAGTCTCCATGATCTATAAAAATAACCCTAATTTTCCTCTCCTCTGGATAAACCCATAGCTATTATAAACTAGAAGAAAAAGCCCCTTTCATATTGTTGATATTAGATGTTTGTTTCATTTCAGTGGGGCTTTCTAAAAGTGTAATGCAAGTAGAGTTTATTACTATTTGAGGCTTTAATTGCTGTAGTAATATTTTTTTACAACTCCTTATTTTTATGTTTAAGGGTCCCCAGACCCCTTGATTTATTGGCATTTGTGAATGATTGATAAATTATTGAGGTTATGTAGAAAAACTGAAGGCATTGTATGAAATAGAAGTGGTGCCAGAATGACTGTGTAGGACCCACCAGTGTATTTAATGTGATGCATACTACACAGTTGCTACAAGCTGCAGCTAAAGATTTCACAACTGTTCACTGGGAAGAGATTAAAAAACATAAAAACAGTAAGAGTGGAGGGGGTTTCTTGCTCATCAGAAGTGTGGTGTGTTTTCTTGCAGTCTAGCTTTCCATTTTAATGTCTCAGGGTGTTTATTTCTGGAATATCATAACCGCAAGAGAGAATAAGAAAAAGATAGGTAGTAGGCAGGGTTTTCACAGGCATCTAAAGCAGTTAGACACCTAATTTCTGTGACATTTCAGTGGGAGTTGTTATTTTTCCCTCTTAAGCTCTTTGAAATAGCAAGCAAGGGTTTCTGTTTCAGGCTTGTGAGCTTCCTCACTGCTTCTGCTGTTCTTACAGAATAACAGAAAATTTGGGAAGTTCAGGTACCTGGCAGAAACTGTTTTTATACTGTTTGTATTCTGAGCCTAAATTCCAAACACTTTACACTTATCAGAGTAAGAAGTAATGGGTGCATTCCTGGGTGAATGCAGAAGACATTTGTTTTAACAAAATGCTTCTGCTGATAATGCTTCTTGTGTTAGGTCAGGTCAGGTTGCTTTTTTTCCTTGATGTCTTAAAATGTTTTGAAATGTTGGTTCTTTAGGAGAAAAAGCACTGAGATAAGTGCAGGATGCCTGTGTTGGAAATGGAATGGTCAAACAGTGCAAAAGATGAACAAGGAGCATTGATTGTTGCCCTTGGCTTGTTTCTCAATTCCTTACTTTCAAGCTCCTGATATTCTTCCTACTGGAGCAATAGCTCCTGACGTGGGTGGGGGATGCTCCTGCAGGGTTAAGCCCCTGCACAGTGAAGAGGAAGACCTGGTAACTTTGTATTTGCGGCAGTGTTTTGTGGAGCCTTGCGGGTAACTGAACAGAGACTCTCCCCAGTGTGTGATCTAGGAGCAGATCTGCTCCACGAAATGCTGGACAGGACAAGGAAACCAGGACTACCTGCTTTGGCTGGAGTCCCCCACTGAACTGAACGAAACATGACACAGAGCTGCACCCTGACAGGCGCCCGCTGACTTCAGCTGGGAGCAGGAGCAAACCCAGCCACAGCATATGTTCACAATCAAAAAGTCATTAAAAATTCACATAGACAAGTTACTCAGTTTGGAGCCTGTCTGTGAAACTCTGCACTCCAGCTGAGGCAATAGCTTGGGCTCAATGCTCCTGGTAATCTTCCACAATCCTGTGAATCTGCGGGAGATGGGAGGAGGGCACTTGCTCTGGTTTGGATTTCTCATTTTCTTAATCTTAAGGGAATGATTTCCCTCCCACTGGCCTTGGTGTGGATGTCTCCTGAAAGGCGTATCCCTGACCATCATCTTCCTTGACAGGCATTCTGCTGAAACTCAGCCTGGGAGGGGGGGGTGGGCAGAAAGTAATTCATTTTGTCCCTATGTTAATTGTGTGGGCTAACATAGTCCTCTGGTTTGGACTCTGATTTTGGTTGCTAAATATAAATGTAATTAAAAGGGTTAATGTGTGAGCCCTCCTCCCACTCAGGATGCTGCTGTAGGAAATCCACAGGAAGCAGGTCATCCATAGGCACCTTGGAAATGAAGTGAGGTGCACAGTAACATGCAATGAGTTAGATGAAAACAAGTTTATTCTGTGTTTATAAGCACTCTGGCAATGAAAAAGAGTTTGATACCAAAAAAGCAACAAATTAGAGGCCCTGGTAATTTGCTGCTGGCAACCACACTTGCTCTTGGGCGCAGCGTGATTGACATGTACTGCAGGCTTTCCATGAATGTCATTGCCTCTTGGAAGTGCAGTGGGCTTCACCCTCCTCTGTGTGGGTGAACCATTTGCCATTAAATATTTCCCTTGGTCCTGTCCTTCTCTTGCAGACTGTGTCCCAGGTGCCTGTTCCCCAAGGGATTGGACTCTCTCTGGTGGTCTTCCATAACAAATCAGTAGAGATTCTCTTCTGGCTTCTTACACAGCAGCTTTCACTGAAGGTGAAGATGGAACTTCATCTGAAGTTTAACTGAAGTTTATGCTGTCCTACTTACCAAAATTTCAGTGCCACTCTTCTTTCTGTCACTGCTCTTTTGAAGGTGCAGAGTCCTTGAAGGAAGCAGAGAAGTAGGAGAGATGATCAAGAAGTCCACTTTTATTGTATCACAGGGAGAAATCCAGCGCTGAAGCCATTGCTTAAGAAGCCAAATTCTTAGCAACTTCTTTGTGGTATGACAGTCTTTGGAAAAATGAAAATCATTAGGTAGTCAGTCCTTGCTCAGAGTTGAGCTTTGGATAAATTAGCAACACTTCGAGGCACAATTTTGTTAATCGCCAGCAATTACATACTTTGTTTTTACATTAGAGCAGCTGTGCTGAAAGTTCCTGTGCCTCTAATGCATTTTCCATTTTTTAATGGGCATTGTATTAAGCCTCAACAATCAGGAGCTTGTTTTTATGTTAGGAAAAGTTCTCTGTGTGATCTGTAAAATTAACCAGGTAATTTTAACTTTTTTATTTGCGGAGTTGTGTTTATTTGTTTATGAATCCTTTCTTCTCTCATTTTAGTTATTCCAGTACAGTCTTTTTGACTTTGAGGTTATTTTTACATGACAAACACTTGATCTCAGAAAGAGATGCTTCTGGTTTGGATTAATACAAGTCTGAAAAACTTGGCTGCATACTTTTGGAATATCAAACAGTTTGATAAGGTAGGAAAATATGTTTTTATATTTATTTGCAGATAGTTAAAGGCAGTGTAAACCAATTTCTGAGTTTATTTGCTTTTATGCATTTGCTCTGGCACGCAGGCTAACCTCACTTTTGAGATGTGACAAGGACAAAGACAGGACTGTGTTGATTAATGGGTGTGTTTGCCACACTTGAACATGTGGTTCCTAAAGTTCAGGACGTGTAAAAACACAGAATAAAAACACTGATGGGTTGTACCAGGCAGACACTGCCTCTGAAGGGTGGAGCTTTCTTTTTCCTCTTAGCAAACGAGAATTGTCACAAAAGGAAAACTCTCCTCTCCCCTGAATTAAAGGTGTGCAGCAGCTGAAGGCACCATGGCTGTAAGGTGCAGGCTGCTCTTGAGGGAGAACTATGTAATACCAACTCCAAGTATCAATATCAGGCTCTGCAGGGGTAAGATGGGCAAAGAGGTGCTCAGCATGAGCCAGTTCAAGGCCAGAGTGACCAAGCAATGACTTGTGGTGTCCACATCAGAAATGGAGGGCTGAGATCCTCATGTGCCAGACCCACCGTGTGCCTGGATGGGAATGGGGTGAGATGTCCTGGTACATCCCAGGCTTGTTGGGCTGGTGCTTGGACCTCAAAAAACCTCAGCTGAATCTGGTCAGTATGCCTATGTTCCATGAGGTGTGGAAACTGTGGGTAATTCCTCAAAGTACCAGAGTAAGCAAATCTAGGAAAGGTCATCCTGGGGCTCTTCCAGCTTCACTTGGTGGTGGGATGTTAATCAAAGATTGTGTTGGCTGGACTGACTAATTCTCTGGAGCTGCCACCAGCAGAGATATGGTGATATTCATGAAGCGAGTTTGGGTGCCAGTTATCACAGCCATGTTAGGTGCAAGCTGGCTCATTTGCCAGCTTGGCCAGGACAGAGCTTGCTGGGGTTAGTATCCCCTGGTAGTGGTGGGAGAGAGCATGGAGGCACATTGCCAAGCCTCTGTCCTTGCCTCCTTACCCTAGCAGCTCTCAAAAAACCCAAATACAAGCAGGAATTAAGTTCCTTGTTGGGTGTGAGGCTGGCTGTTGCAACAGTGAAGCCTTGCTGCTTGCCTGAAAACTCCTTTCTTTTTAATATCCACTGCGGGAAGTTGGTGCTCTTATATCTGAATAATAAATTTATGGTTTTCTGAGACCCTCTATAAAATAAAACCTGCTCTTGATCTGGTCTAAAGCCCATTTGAGTGAATCACATGGAGTCCCGTGGATTTGTCAGTGTTTATAAACCAAGCCCTATAGTGTTCAGTATATTACAAACAGAAAACTCTGTGTTACTATTTTTTGCGAGTCACTTGCACCTAGATAGCTCTTAACAGGGGAGCAGCAGTTCTTTCAGCGCTTTTTTCCAAGGAATTACCTCTCTGCCCCTACAGAAAAGCAGCTTCTGTTCTTTCAAGGAGATTTTAATTTTTGTTATTTCTGTAGCTAACCATTTAGTGGTGACACACATTAACCTCATTCTTCTTCCATATTGTCAGGTCTGCTCCCATTTATCCAAACAGCCAAGCAGATCCACCCTGGAGACCTGGTGGCAAACCCTTGCACCCCTTCCCAAACCCATGCTGCTGCAATGTTTTTGCTGCCAGCTGCTGCGGCAGGTTGTTTTGCTCATATGTGCTGGAACATCTCTCTTCTCCGTTGATGGAATCCGAAGGTCGAGATCATCTCCTGTTTTTCCAGAGCAAACTGTTGGGAGATGGGGCTTCTGTCTCTACTGCCATCCAGAGGCATGCCAGCAGGGAAGGATTTTCTACCCCCATATTTATTCTCAGTCCATCCCCATCCTCAGGTGCTGGTATGATGAAGGGTGGGATGGATTCTTGCTTTATTCACTGTCATATCTTGTGTGCTGGGTACAAAATTTCAAAGGGTGGTAACAGGAGAGTGATTTTGCCGCTGCTGAGGCTCTCTGGCACTTACTGGAAATACACAGATTGGCAATCACTCTCTTGAACTCTTAGTGCAGTCCCCAAGGGTCACGTTTCCCAACCATCATTGGCTCCCTAATAATAAAAAAAATTAATGAGTTGCATATTTTTAAAACAAAACTTCTAAAGATATGTTTGCTTTTATTTCCTCTTAAGTTTTTATGGTTTACCTATCTGTGTGACTGTAAGCGTCAGGGAATTGTCCTGCTTTCCCCCACCTGGTGGGTCTCATGTAGTTAGGTCATCTAGATTGGAATGTCATCTAGGTAGCCTCACCCCTTCTCCCAGAACATGCTGGGATTGTGAGACTTGCTTTATAATCAAAGTAGCTGACAGCAAGACACTCTCAGATCCTGGGTGTTCAAAATGCAGTCTGTATTAGGAAAACCAAAATTAATTCAAAACAAAACTTCCAGAACTTTGACAACACGTATGAACGGGCTCCTGACAGAACAGTCAATCCTTTGTAAATGGAATTCTTGGAGATTCCCTGCTTCAGCAGCTGAATGATAACCAGTATGTCTCTCATGCACAGTCTAATTTTACAAACCAGTACATTCTTAAAGGCTAGTTACGGTTTTTTCCTCTGTTCTTATTTTCATCTGGATTAGCTTCAGGAAAGAGTGATGAGTTTGGAATGGATGAATGGATCTGCAGACATTAATTAAATTGATAAAGCAGCACAAATTATGCCCAGTGTGCAAGAAAGTCTACAACAGGTTTACTCGTCCAGCCCTCCATCATACAATTCTAGCAGTGCAAACAGAAACCTCCACAGATTTAGGATGTGCAGACTGGACAGGCTGGGTAGCTCTATCAGCCCCTTAGCAAACTGGGAACTGTTTTGCAGTGGGACATTGGAGCATGACTGTTCTGCAACAGGGCTCAGAGCCAAACTCCTCAGAGCAGCATTTGGCTGATCATTGAGATTACCCCTTCCTGCTCCTGCAAGATTTCAGGCAGTGCTTTTTTTTGTTTTTTGTTTTGTTTTGTTTTGTTTTGTTTTGTTTATTCATGTATTTGAAAAGAGAAAGGCATTTCAGTGCTTATGAAAAGCCAATACCCGGCAGGACTGAGAACAGCCTGAAACGATGCTGGCAAGTGCCAAGGCATTTCCTTCACCTCGCCAAAGCACCCCAAGCTTTCCTGACAATAGCCCTATTCCCTCCTGTGCCCCTCCAGAGCAATGATTGAAAATTACACCTCTGTGTTGATTTCTTGTTGTTGTTTTTTTAAATATATAGCATGTATGTTTTTTAGTCTTTATTAGCCACCATTAAAAAGTAAATGAAACAAGGGACAACAAATAAAGCTTTTATTTCAAGAAGAGTTAGGTTAAACAAATGATCATTCCTTAGCTGAAAGAGTCAATATAGTGGTTACAGAAAGCAGACCAGAAAGCATTTGTTTTAGAAAAAAACCCAAACAAAACAAACAAACAAAAAAACCCCAACCAAACAAAAAACCCCAATAACAACAACAACAACAAAAAAGACCACCAACAAAAAAACCACCCAGAGACAGCAGGAAACAAAGAGTTATGCAATTGATCAAGTGATAGACACCTGTGAAGGGGTCAAGGGATGCAAGACCCTGTGAAGAACATTTCATTTTAAATACCCCACTTAAGCCTGTTGCATGGAAGGGAGTTTATGCTGGAAAAGGTAGGATATATTGCTGTGCCTATCAGCAGTGACAGAACATAAAGAGCAGCAGTGTTTGATCAGACTTTCACAGGTAATGTAGTGTTTCCATTAGGAATTAAATATAAAACTTTTGGGGGTTTTATAATGCAGAAGCAGGCAGACTTGTAACAAACAATAGTTTAATGGATATTTGCAGTCCAAAGCAGCACTCTAAAATGATACTTAACAGTGCTATTGCTTTATGGAGGAGAGGTAAACCCACCATCTGCACACACCATCTATGCCAATGCACAGCAGCCTGGGACACAGGGCTGTAATGATTTTTAAAGCCTAAAAGACAGCTTTAAATGTTACATGAAAATCATAGCAATGGTATTGCTAGTATGACTGTTTAGTTTGTGTATTAATGTGCTCAGTTGAAGGTGAGGGCATACACGGGACGCCTTCAGGGTGAGGCGCTACCTCTCCCATGAATTGTGTCTGCCAGAGGCTGCTCAGAGTCAGGGCAGCCTCTGGGAGGTGTGGGACGGAGATGGGAGCAATTCCCAGGTACCCAGCATGGCCCAGGGTGACACTACCGGCTGACTCCTGGGTGCTGTAGCTAAACTTCCACAACAACAAGCATTGGCTATGGGAAGGTTGAAGATTTGCAGGACATAGCCTTTCTGTCTGGATGTGCCCTCTCCTGTAAATGCAGGAAAAAAACCAAGTACCTAAAAAGCTTTATTTTTTAAAATACATTGTTTCCCACTTGCAAAGGGAAACTGTAGACTTTCCAGAGTGATGTACAACAAAAGTATATGTGATTAATTTCCTTTAATTAAAATGTTTACATAGACCTTATTGTAACAGTTGGTTTCAGTGTTTCACGGATTTTAGGGTTGGAAGATTATCCTTTAACCCAAAATTTCTTCTCCATTGGGGATTGCATGATAGGAGACTGAACTGAGTGACATGCAAGAGAGTGGGAACCCTAAGCCCATCTGTACCATTGACTCCTTTCTGTCCTGCACAGTAGCAAATAGCCAAACCATGTGGCTTAGCTTCTCTCAAGATTTTTGCAGGTTACAGGGATCTTGAGACACCCAGGCTAGTTCTGAAATACATGAATGGAATCTAGGAGTCATGTTGAGATGTGCAACATATTTGGGATGAGCTTTTTGCATGGGTCTCCTTTTTTTCTCATATCCAGGGTGCCAGCACAGGCATCTCTTCATGCTACTGAGCTGAATTATATAGTGACTATAATGTCTCTAGAGATCATGGAGATTGAGGAATGCCATTGCGATATGGCCTTTCTAAAACTGGATTTGGATATCCTCAGTTGTCTCTTCCTGCACTGGGAATCTTGAACCTGGGAATCTTAGGGTCTGCCTGGTTCCCTATGAGAGTTTCTGCTGGTGCACAGGAGGTTGCACAAAGCACCTCAGTTCTATAAGGGAACAGCAGAAGCCAAAAGCATGGTGACCACAGCAAAATACCAAACATGGATGGTAACATCCATGAACTACTGTAGTAGTTCGGAGAAGAGAGGACCAAGGAAGAAGTGCCAGAAGAACCTGGATGCTTTGGAGTTTGTTATTTCTATGCTTGCCAAGCTGGCCACTGGATCACCAGGAATGTTTTCATGTACTCTTTTTAAAATTTTAAGCCTAATGATGGACTGTTTGAACCAGCATTTGACTTCCAATTTAAGTAGCTTTAAAGAATTTCTTTAAATAATCAGAATTGTATGCTAAAAAGAAGAATAGCCACCGTGAGGGCTGGAGAATGGAACAGCAGACTAAATAGACTGAAACCCAGTAAACTGCATTTAACCTTGGGTTTAGGCATGTAAATAGTAATACTGATTTCAGCTGAGCTGTTGTCATGAGGGCAGCCTGCTCACTCTGAGGCTTAGTGCATTGTCATCCAGATAGAGCTAGAAGAGATCTCAAAGGTAGATATGCCTGCTGCCAGTTTATAAAAAGAAACTTAGAAAGTTTTCTGCCCTAAATGGAGTCAGAACTGTGCAATAGATGGGCATAAAAATTAGGCTAAGGTTCTGCCTCCAAGCAAGTAATTAGCAACCCTTATAATTGGTAGGTACAGGTTACGATTCTTTAGAAGTTTTGACATGCATTCCTCTTTGACTTGTTAAATAAATCTTTAAAAGACCAGTGTATTTCCTTAGGTATGTCCTTACTTTCCTCTCTGAAGATTTCCATTTATAGTTTTTGAAATATTGGCAAGTATGCAGAAGATATAGGTTGTGCTATTGCAAAACCCAGCACAAGTCAGCACCAAGCAATAGCCATACAGGGACCTTAAATTAGAATTATAACAGGCTTGGTAGTAGTTGAGCTGAATACTTGATTTCTTCAGCTGGTTGGCCATCCAACAAAATAACAGAAAATGTATCTGAGATGAACAAAAGAAAAGGATTTCCCAATTAAAATGGAATCCAAAATTAAGGGTTTATAAATTATGTTTTTTGTTCTCAGCCCAAGCTGAATGATTTTTGTGGTATAGAAAAATATTTTCCTGCAGGCTAGGTTTCCTTCTCCTGCCAGTGATTTTAAAATGTTTTTTTTGAATAAACATTTCAAATTCTTGCCCACTACAAATATGCCCTTTTTGATTGAAATAGTTTGTGGAATTTGTGGCCAGATTTGTTTGGCCTGAGGTGTATTTTGAAGGAAAAAGAATCATTGCAAAGGAAATTTGCTCTACTATCTAGCACATCTATGGTCCTTTCTGCTTCCTTGGATACTAGTTACACATTTCCACTTCATTTTGTTTTCTTTAGGGAGAAGATGGTGTTATTCAAGTCTTTTTTAATGCAGTAATTACAGTTTTACACAGTGAGCAGAAGGATTTGGTGTGTTGCTTTCTTTGGGTACTTATATTTTCATGTATATTGCTGGCCCAGCGGGGCACTGGCACTGGCTTCTGGACCAACCATCTATAAAATCAGGCCAAGTTTTGCTCAGATCAACTTAGGATTGCTGAGATTTCCAGCCTATGCTCTCTTATGATGAAGCTGCAATACTTTAGCACTCCTTTATTTAGATTAGAAACTTTAGTATGGCAGCACATCCCCATAATCACCACAAACAGTTGATAAGCTGGTGCTTCAAGGAGCTATGCTCATGGGTACAGGCTACAAATGAAGACGGTGGCAGTATGTGCAGATACATAATAGCAGCTTTCAGAAAAGATAATTTCCAGTAATGATTATTTGTTAATGCTTCCACAACATGAGAACAGAATAAGGGCATTCAATTGATTATGAAAACAATACTTAACAAGAGGTGCTCTTTGTATGAAAATGTGGCAGGTGAGAGAACTGTTTGGGAGCAGTGACATTATCCTAATTTCTTGCTTTACTACAGCTTGCCTAGACATAATTAAGGTTGAAAATTAAAAAAAATTAAGGTTGCTTTTCTTCCTCTGGAGTATAAAATGTCTAACAGAAGGGGAAGGCAGAATTTTTGTGAGAAGTGTTGTCCTGTTTCCAGCACTGGTCCAATGTAGGTTTTTTGTTATGTGTCAGACAGAGACTTTTGTTACTTCATGAGCCCCTTAGTCAATAAACTAAGAGGCTCATGAAGTAACAAAAAACTAAGTTTAGGTTTGAAGAATGTGTGACATCGTATAGTATACACTTCATAGAAATACTGTGGCTGCACAGGAAGCCACAGGAAGCAGATACTTTATTCCTTGATTTCTTAATAGTGCTCTGTAATCTGTTTAAGTTCTTGACTTGTGACTGGAGTTATTTAAGAACAATAACCCTTATGCAGTTGCGTACAAAGCCTGTGCCAAGCTAATAGGTGGACTATTTACTGGTGTTTTAAATTTGAGAGCCAAACTAGTCTTTTCCAAACTCCCATTTCTATGAGTTAGGTGTCTGGTGTCTTGAGACCGCAGCTCTGAGCAAAGGATGACATGATTACAAGGGTTTGATGAGAGCTGTGGGGCTGGAACAGGGCAAGGGGTGCTCCCAAATCCTGCTCAAGGATGGCTGCTGGGATGGAGGATGCACAAGCATGTCATTTATGCCAAGGGATTGTGCTCAACACATTTCAGAGGGGTGGAACAGGAGATAGAGTTAAGGAAACCATGGGGCTTTGGAACTGTTTTCAGACCCCAAAAGCAGACCGTGGTTTCAGACAATAAACATTATTCAGCAGTGTGCATAGGAAATTGTTCCTGCTTTTCTACAGATCCGTGCCATCGCTGCATGCAAACTGCACATGGTGTGCACATTTGATGTTGGGCCCCATACTCAACCTGTGTGCTTCTAGGTTCATTTCCTGACAACTCTGCAGTGCAGCAGAGATGTCATGGTTCTAAGGCTAAAGTGTTGTTTGGATGTAAAAAAACACATGAAGGACCCTCAGGGTGCCACCAGCAGCCTGTCACTGTTGTGTGGGGCTTGCACCATGACTTCTCAGAGGTTTTAGAACTGCTAAGTGCAATGACATGCCTGGCCTAGAGTCACGCAGACATTTTCCTCAGCAGCCCTGGCTGCATGTGAGCAGGTGTCTTGTGTGCCTGCATATCTCTATTCGCTTGTGTTGTGGCATTGCTTTGAGGCTGTCACCCTGGCTGTATGATCCCTAACCTCCTAAACCATTCCTCAACCCCTCAGAAACCTGAGAATTTGTGTAATGTGGAGATTTTATCTGCATTTCGTGTGGGAACATAGGTTTATACTGAAATAGTTGTATCAGTTCAACATCTTGTGAATGTGGTTACACACTGTAGATGCAGGATCGATTTAACTTTACAGCAGCAGGATCAGAGAGCTCACTTGGGTCTTGTAATTGGATATGTGTAATCAGCTTCTGCTTGCAGGCTGCCTGATTAGGCAAGATCTCAAAGCATTACTATGTCAATTTAGTCCTTCTGAAATGACTGGGGACTTTGTGTATACAAAGCTCTGTAGACATGTGCAACAATCTCAGTCCTATGTATGCACTGTACAAATATATATTTAACCTCTGCAAATGTAGAATGTGGCGTGTTGGGGACACTCACTGGTACTTGATCCGCACATGGCTTTCCCAGTGTTCCTCTCCATCCACAGTGGAACAGGGTAGCCACTGGGACAGGCTGGTTGTCCTGTGGTTGTGCTGATGGGACACCTAAGGAGGGGCATCCTGGGATACTGCTGTGCGGCATGGAGTGATGGGGAGAAGGCTGAGATTTGGGAAGCTGCTAGGAGAAGGATAAGGCCCAGGCTATGGAGGCTGCTGCAGCCATTAGATCCAGCCTTGGAGAAGGCTCAGTCTTCAGCCTCCCTCCAGCTGTTCTCACTTCTCCCCCCTTTCCCAACCTCAGCCTTGTTTTTTCATGTGCTGAAAATGTGTTTGGTCTGCCTCTTGTCTTTACCAGTGGTTGCTGGGGGAGGGACGGAGGCTGGTATTTTGTTTTTAGTTCCTCCAGAAGCTCAGCCCTCATTGATACTTGCCAGGTCTGAACTGTAGCAAAGACACTTTAAGCTGAGTGCAAACATGTCTGTGGGGAAAATAAGAGAGCTGGTTGGTTTTGCTTTAATAATAAAATAAAGGTCCCACTAAAATTCACCCATGGGCCAAGAAACAAACATGATAAATTGCAGCCCAGAGTGTAATTCTTCTGGAAAGGTAAAATTATCTAAAAATAGCACCTAAGAATGAAAATGCTTCATTGACAATAACTACAGTGTTGCTACGGTGATGCTGGAAAAAAATGATCGTTGTTACTTAGACTGCCACAGAACTGCTCCCCCGCCCTCCCATGGCATGAATCAACTGCTAGTATTAAAATCACAGGCAAATTTTGTGTTATATTTCAATTTTTTTCCTTGTCTGAATGCTTCTCTGTTCTAGTGCATGTCCCACAGACAAATGAAACACCATCAGGGGAAAGCATTGAAATAAAATTTACTGGTCAGCTCAGTGTGATCTATTTATGTATTATCTCAATTGCAACTCATGCTCTTTCTTTTGTCAAAACAGCTTGCTCCAAGAGCAGGGAGGCAGCAGTCAGAGCAAGATCCAAAGGTAATAGCTTGATGGGACTGTTCATAGATTTTTTTTTCAGCCTGCAGCAAGTAAAAGACATAATACTGATGAAATCCAGAGCCTTTTGTTTCAACAAGTTTCAAGTTAAACACCTCCCAGGGTACATGCTATCCTGCTTTGTGAGGATTATGAGAAATGAGGAAGTTGAAACTCCAAATTTCTTTTAAGAAAATATAGTTTGGCAGCAGTGCTTCTTTTAGCATTCTTGCATTCTTACCAACAACAGAAGAGCTGGGTAATACCCTTTTGATATACTCAGCCCATTCAGGCCCAATTTGGGGGATTTGAAATGCAACATGACTTCAAAACGTTTATGGCTCTGCAGAGACTGTATTTGCAGGCAAGTAGAGCTTCACAATCTTTTGTGTGGCAGCTGAAACCTACTTAACCCTCTGTCTTAGGTGAAGCTGGTAAATGGCTCTGTTTATACAGCAGCTGCATCTCAAATGCAATCCATACAGCTGGCAGCGGACCAGTTGCAATGTAGATGATATTTTAATTTCCCCATCAAATGCTGTCTGTAATTTGTGAGGCTTTCCTTAGACAAATGAACCAATATTAAATCACACAGCAGGTACTGTGTGGTACTTCCTGCCTTCCTTGAGGAGCCTGGAGTATGCCAGTTACACTGTAGACAATGTTGTATGAACATGAAAAAAAAATATATCCATGTGTTCATAAAATTAAGTTTAATTTCTAGCTGCATATAGAGTCTCTGACTTTCTTAATGTTGGTTTTGGGCTAGAGCCATCAGTATCCAGACAATTGCTTCTATGTGGCACTTGGCCTTACCTGAAGAAGATACAGCATCTGTTTCATGGGCTCAAGAAATTATATAATTAGACTTTTAGGGGATTTGTAGCCCTCTGAAGCTAGGAATTGAATTTTATGAAGGGTAATTTTAAGAGTGGTTGACTGGCAGCATGGGAGGATGGAGCATTAGATGACAAAGGAGGAGGGTTTTATTAACTGTCTTTCTCTGCTTTTGCTTCAGGATAATTATTGGGCAAACTGCATTGAATTCAGAGGAGATGGAGGCATCTGAGACTTTGTAATGTTACATAATATTTTTAAACAGTGACTCAAACTCTGGTTTTGCTAACTGGAAGGTTTGGTGCTCTCCTTTGTAGCTGGTATTCCAGTGGTGAGGAACAATAAGAATGTGCAGGAAAGTGAGGCTACGTTTATTTTTTCATACTGCATGCAGGAAGATATCTTGACATGGCACTGAATGAAAAGATTCAATTCAGGCAGAGCATTATAGAAACATCAAGAATTTCACAATGCTTTCCTCCACATGTTTATATATAGCATATTCCTTTTGTTCAGCTTTGCACAGAGTTCAGGTATGAAAGGCTGTGTTTAGAAGGTATTGTGATTCAGGTTTAAAGTGATGCTGATCCATACTCACTGAAAATAATGAAAGACTTTCTCTGACTTCATCAAGCTTCAGTTTGGGGTTACAAGGCAGGGGGCTCAGACAAGAGACCTCCCTCATGCATCCTAATGCTCTAACACAGATTGCTCTAGCTGATAGCTCTGACATAGAGAGCAGAATTTGCACTTCCAAAAGTCATTTAATGCAGACCTGTTTTGCTGCCTGCAAATACACAGAGGGAAATAGGTATGCCAGGGAACAGCAGAATCGGGCATAGCCACCAAGATGATTTTCAGAAGGTGAGAGGCATGGTGTCCAGTCCAAAAGGGTTGGAAATTCAGTGGGAGCCTTGCCCAGAGGTAGGGTACTGGTGGGCAGCTCCTTGGTGTCACAATGCCTCTTTGGGAGGCAGCTTCTCCCAGGTCCTGCTGGTCTGTGCAGCCCCTGGTTGGGGAAGGAAGCACATCCCTTCTCTCATGCTGCACCTGCTTACATTACAGCCCTCTTTGTAATTCTGAAATGGAATTGGGTCAATAGTTTTGAGAACTGAAAAACAGCATTTCAAAGTGATGTTAATTCTTGAAGAGCTGAATACTTACACAAACATACATGGGTGTCTGCCTTGGGAGACCAAACTATGTCCTCCATGTCCAAACAGGACAGATTATGAAATTACAGGTTCGCTGACTGTACATCAAAAGGAAGGTCACAGTGGAAATGTTTTTCTTAACCGGAAGCTTAGCTCCTGTTGGAGTTCTTGCTGGTGGGAGGTAACATTTACATGCTGGTAAAGTAAGATTCCTGGACCAGCCTTACGTGGGGGTTAACCATTCCTTCTCATTTTACAGGGTCTGTCTTTAGTGTACAGGTAGTATAAGATGGTATGTTATTTTAATCAGAGGCCACCATTGTCATCTCCTGGAATCATCTTAATATGGGTTACAGCTGCTGAATACTTTGCATCTGTATGAAAATACAAAGAGATTCTACAAAGAAATCATCTGCCATCTCTGTTCTGCAAGAAGCACAGGCTTAATGAAGAGCAGTTATCTAGGATCTGCTTATTTTACCTCTGGCAGAGCAGTTGGTGTGAATACATGCTGTGTAGTGCTAGATCCCTTGGGAATCCTTCGAAGTATGTTAAACGCTATCTACGTATTTCTCCTCCTTTCCTTAAGGACTCGCTGACTTTTATGAAAGTATATCATTCCTTCCTCTTCTCTTTTGATGATAAGTGAGTTTGTTTAGCAAATGATGGCCTCTTAGTTCTCCTTTCTGGGCTTTAAAACTAAACATTTGTTCAAAAATTTGTAAAAGGTACTGTGGTGTTAGCTTGAAGCTTTAAAACTTTGCCTGTCCTTGGATGAATATGTGTGAAGGAAAAATAACTCAGAGGGCACGATCTGTGATTGCCTCCAGGAAACAGGCAAGAAAGACCCTCTATGAATCCAAACCACCAAAGGGTTAACTCTGGGCTTTCACAGGAGTACAGGAGTATTTTTCTAAGTAACAATAGAGGCTAAAACCAGGATCAGATACTTGACAAGAAGATAGGAAATGGCAAATGAAAATCATTCCTCTGTGGAAGGCTAGCGCATAATATGAATCCTCTTTTAAGACCCAGAGAAGACCTTTTTGCTAATTTTGCCTCTTTTGAGAGCTTTTCCCTCTTCTGTAGAGGTAGCAGCCTCTGTGGAGAAGCACCTGCAGATATGTATAAGATGTGCCTGACACAGAGCTGTGTGCTTACCCTGAAGTCTCAGTGTTTTTAGAACAGATGACAAAGACCCCATTGCCTGCAGTGAGTTGTGTCAGTACAGGCTGCACCAAAACACGTCCCAGGCTGGCTTGAGAGGCACCCTGAGCTCCTTCCACCCACTTTTGAGCATGTGCATGGGGCAGCCCTGGTGTGGACAGGATAACAGAAGCGAAGCAGGTGAGAGTGGAATGCCTTAAACAATGGCTCTCAACTTTAGCACACGTGCCTACCTCCATTTCTGCATCTCCATTATCATCTACCCTCTTTAGCTATTTCAAGTAATGGCAGGCTGAGGGCAAGTGAGGGACACTGAGACATGGCCTAGCCCCCCATCACCCTGAGGCTGATATGTTTCTTTCCTTGAAAGGCCCTTCCCAGGCCCTGTGTTTCTGATTCACTTCCTGCAGTAATTACTGTGGCTGATGTTAAGGGCTTGTAATATCCAGTGCATAAATTCTGCTGTGGCAGAATCATTGCATTTTATATCCACTGGGATTAAGCTAATCTTGTGTTATGCTGAGAACTCAGAAAGTAAGAGGAACCCTTTCATACATTACAACGTCATTTAGTAGAGGTTATTTAAAAGTTGCTGGAGCCTCTTTATAAAACAGTGACCATGCAAGCACTGGTCTGCCATATATTCACGTGGTGTGCAGTGCTTACACTGCGGTTAGTGGAGATTGAAGAATGAGTAAACAGATGTCCTTGGGAGTGATCTCAGCCTTGGCCTGAAAAACAGTGATCTCTTCCAGAGTGAGATGTGGATATGTTAATTGCTGATCTTTTAACATCACCAGCCGCTGCATTAGATAAGTCCCAGGTGTGTGAAATATCATCCATTCGTCTCGTGTTTCAGCAACTGAATTCGTGTAACAGAGAACTTCCATGGGCTACAGGCTGAGATTTTATCTTCTCTGCAGCATCAGTTCAAATGATTCTTGAGTCCTTGGCCACACACAAAAGCTGCCCTTCTGGGTGTAGTGGCAAGAAGGAGTTGGGGCAGCAGTCCCACCTGGAAATATACTCAGGTACACCTTTGCTTCCAGATGCTGACTGGCCCTCTCTGTAGCAAGGGTCCTGCAAGGACCATACTGCTCTCAAGCGAGGATATTCTTCTCATTTTGCTTCAGGACCTTTTGCTATTCAGTGTGCCCAGAAATGCAAACAGGACCTCACTCTGTTGACTGCCAAAGAGCTACTTGTGGAAGCCAGGAGGCTGGGTGATTGTCCTCAACAGGCATTGCTGTTTCTGGTGCTCCATGTGATGTACACACGAGGATGTACTGTCTCTAGTAAAATTTTGCAGGATGCCCACTCAAAATCAGTCTCAGCTGAACAAGGCAGCAGGTGACCTGAGCTAACTTAGCAACAGAGGCTTATTTGTAGTGATCAAAGTCATCATGGACTGTTCTGTTGTCTTGAATGTGACTTTTGCTTAATAAAAATACTCAATAGGAGTAGATCTATTGCTCAGGTTTTCAGCTGTGGCTTTGTAATTCAGTGTATATCTCTGTAAATGTTATGCTGAGTTCCTGGCTGAGTTCCTGACAATTCCATAAGGCTACGGGCACTTATCCTCATGGACGACACAGAACAATTTTGCTCTGATACTTCTTTGGTGTATATGTCTTTTTCTAGCTGATTGCACCAACAGCACATCTGCTCTCTTCAGTTAGGCTTTAGCTCTGAGTTTGGTGCCGTCCCACTATCACTGCCTTCAGCCTTGAGACTGTCTACTCCACAAGTGAAAAAATGGCTTTGCCCAGAGCCATTTTTGTTTGGTCTTGATTTGTTTTGGTTTTTTGTTATTCTAGCTCAGTAAAGCTGACCTTGTCTTGAGGTTTTGAAGCCCACAGATCCACAGATCAGAGCCCTAGGGAAGAAGCAGTACTGTTAAATACCTGATCAATGTGCAGAACTGACAGTGAGTAAACCCTGATCTCTCAATATGCTGTTTGTCTTCAGTTGGTTTTATGTCCCTCCCTGAAGTTCCAGGAGATACAATGATCTGCCAGAGGTGAACTTCATCTGAAAAGAGTCCCGTGAGCAGTAACTTGTTCTTATTTCCTACAGTTCAGTTATATCTGGGAACATGTTGATCGTGATTCGACTGACAGGTCTGTGAGTCAGTTTTGTGAGTTCAGCTTTGGAAATAACTCTATTTAGTTCCAAGAATAAGAGCTCTGTTGTCTCTCATGACCTGCTGTTCCCATTCCAGTAATTGACCACAATAGTCAGCATCCTGAGGATCATGCATTTTTGGACCTACATTGTTGTTCTTGCAGAGGGAAAATCTCTTTGTATTCTGTAAGAATATAGTGCATTTGTATGCGTTCATGTTGTAGAGTGCCTAAAGGAATTAGCAAAAGACCATTTATCATGGATAGCTGGCTAAAGGAAATAATTCCCCTTAATCTTTGTAATTTTCCCTATATTGACACTTCTCAAATTTTTTCACAAATAGTATAATTTAGAACAATTTTCTTAGCACATCTGAGGACATCTGTTTTCTCTTTGGAGCCCCCTCCTGTTGCCATAACACAAATATTCCCTTGACTCGTCTTTGTTCCATTGCTATTAAAAGTCACAGTCATCACTAACTTCAGGTTAAACAGGGCTGTATGCAAGAATGCAAGGAAAAAAAGTCAGTCTCTGAGAACTTAGGAAAGAGCAGGGTTAGAGATGCCTGATAACCTTAACACAGTCCCTCTGGGTGTTATAGAATAGGCTTTGATTGTGTAGCTTTATGTGACCCATGGGCCTTTCTAACTTGAGCCAAACTAATGCATGGCTCAGAGCAGGAGCCAGTGTTGGCATGTGCTTCAGCTTTCCTTCCCTGGGCACCCAACACCCTTTGTTTGCACAAGAGATGTGAGGCCTTTTGGCTACTGTTCTACATGTGGAACCATTCTAGACCTTGCCAATGGTGTTTCCAGTAGCTCGTAAGAGGAGGTTTTCTCTCAGGGTGCACTTTCATAGACATTAGAAAACAAATTGAGGGTTGGACCCGATGGTCTTAAAGGTCTTTTCCAAGCAAATGATTCCATGGTTCTGTGAAGGACAGAAAGCAACATATGACCTTATAATTCCTTTTCTGTCTACCATGTAAGCAATATAGCCAGTAATTAAATCACAGTGCAAACCTAACATTTTGGGAGAGCTGTTACAGTCCCAGTAACTGAAAGACAATTCTGCATTTACCCATCCCTAGCATTATTTTTCAGGGCCTAGAAACAGGTTTTCTTTGCAAAAGCTCAAGGAGTCTAGCTTTATGTCCCTCTGAAATGTCCTTTTGTTGGATTCTAGTGCTTGTGTGTTAGGAATAGAGATGCTTGGTGAGCATGTGGTTCTGCTGTCATGCTGTGCTTATGTGGGGAAGATGTGAGCAGTGTGGCTGCTCTCAGCTGTGCCTCACAGCAGATCCACTGCAGGGGACAGGCAGTGTCCATGGCTAGCAAGGATGTTTGACACAGGAGAAGAATTGGTCAAATGGTGCTGGCTGTCCTTTATCTCATAAAATGTCAAAAAATACTCAGTAGAATACATAGACTACTGCCCAAGTATGTTATTGCTGCAGGGGATGCTGTTCTCTGCTTGTTTATGGGAGCAAATGTGGTTGTAGACATCAGTGCCGGAAAATCTGGTCCCCTGAACCAGAGTCTGGAACTGAAGCCTCAATCAACCTGACCAAATTAGAACATTTATTGTCCTGATCTAGAATATTTATTGTCCTTCTCAAACACATGAGCAACCAGTTTCAAGAAAACTTCCTCAAGGAAGGCACATGCTTCCAAGATATGTAATTCTCCATTCCCACAGCCTAGTTTGGGAAGATGGGAATTACAAATTTGTATTCAGTGCAGCACTATTTCTTGGTTTCCATCTCAAGTTTTGTAGCAACACTTTGGATCACAAAGCCTTCCTCGCGTACTTCTTAACCTTTTAAAGGGAGTATCAATAGAGGATGATGTTTGTCTGGCAGCTAATACTATTTATGAGAAATCAAGTGGCACATACCACATGGCAAGATTCTCTGGAATCACACATTTGCCCTCAAAATGTGAGGATAATTGCACTCTTGTGTGTTGAGAAACCATAGCAGTCATGGAAAGAGATACTGATGATGATGATTTTGCAAGGGCCTCCAAGATTCTTAGCACGTAACAGAGGATGGAGTAACTTTTTCTATTACTTTTCATAGCTATTTCTTAAAAAAGCAGAAGGCACAGTTCTTCAAAGTGACAGAACAGCTGCTTGATTTTCACAAGGACTAAGCACGGGCTTAATGCTAAATGCATGCTTAAGTGCACAGCTCTGTCAAGATGATGAGCTAAGTTGGAGTCTGACATTTTCTCCAAAATACATGTAAATTAGATCTGTAATATATGATTTCTGCAGGCCACTAAGTAAATCAGCTGAGTGCCAGTTCAGGCATGTGTACTCTGAAGCAGACAGTGCCTGTAATGTCCATCCATACAAACAGCTCCCTTCTCTTTCCTGAATGAAAGGCAAAGCTTATTCCAACTTAGAGAGTGATGCCAGTAGAAGTGGTGAATGTCTGAAATGGGTCTGTGTTACTGGCTGTGTTTCTGGTTTGCTTCTCAATCAGTTGTCATGAAAAGAATTTACCTTTGTGAAAAAGACCGTATGAAAATATGCAGTTGTGCTTTGTGAGTGCGATTGAAAATGAAGCCCGAAATAACCCAGGACTCAGTGTAATGGATAAAATGGGTGTTTAGTATTTTGTCTGGGGGCATATGCTGGTAATGGTGAAAGGGCTGGATGTATAGACTTGGTTTAATCTGCTAAATGATAATTTTCCAGCAAGTAGCAAAATTTGGCAGGATTTGTTGTTATTTCTATGATAGTATTTGTTGCCAGAAGTCCAGTTTGATCCAGAACTTTATGCATACACTACCGTACCAGAATAATTACAGTTACATACTTTTTTCTTTTTAAGCTTTACCTAATGGATTTCTAATTCTCTTGATATCTAAAGTGAGAAAAATTTCTCTGAAGCTGAAGAGCTCCTTTACTGCAGAGAAAATTCTGCTCCTGTCTCTGTAGGAAGAAGAGGCCCCCTGTGCAGGCGTAATTTGATGGATGGGCCAGGGAAGCTCAGATGGAGGGGTAGGAGGTTTGCACCATCTGATACAGAGCTCAGCTCCTTGAGACTCCTGGCAGGAGGCTTTGAAGGGGTGGAGGAGTGCTGCTGGGTTTGGTGGCCATAACTGAGCTGCTCTAGAGCCTAGCAGAAGGAGGTGCTTGGGCTCCCCGCATCTCTAAC
>NW_005054598.1:121866-137356 GCF_000277835.1 Geospiza fortis | reverse complement strand
GGATTTGCCAGAGCAGCCTGGCAGCCTTGTGGTTAGAGGTGGAGGCTTCTTGGCAGCCCTCAGTAGGATGGCTCTTCAGGGGATCCAGGGTTCCACACTCTCCAAATCCCATGATGCTCTTCAGTGGAAGGATGAGTGATCCATCCCCAGGGAATGGAAAGAGGTTATGTGACAAGGACGGTACTGTTCATGTCCCATCTGGATGTGTGTGAGGGGGGTTGTATGAGAAGTCTAGTTGTATGAGAAGTCTAGTTCAGGTGAGGTATCATTACCTCAGGCTGTTACCACAGTGTGAAAAAGAGTTCTTTGTAAAGGTTTAGCATCTAAACACAATATTACAGTGTCATCCAAGTGAGTAAATGTAGGACTACAGCTACCATAAAGGCTTACCTACACTCAGCTAATTACAGGATCAATATTAAAACATGAATCACAGCTTAGTGTGATTTGTATCAAGAGTAACAGGAATAAATCAAGCAGCATGGTGTATTTAATTTTGTAAATGCTGGGAAAATGCATACTATTCTCCAATTGATGTAGCAGCAGGAACTGCCAATATCTTGTAGGAGGAAAAAACTCGGACTGAGGATTAATGCTCCTTACCCGGAGCTGCAAAAGCTCTTGGTCATAAGAGGCATTATTCTCAGGTACTCTTTTTAAAAAAAATTAAAATCCTGGTTTTCTCATGAAATGTACATAGCATCTGCCCATTCTGACCTTGGTAGGAGGCAGCCAGGATGGGAAACTTTCCTTTTCTGCCAACACCACTGGGGTGCACTCTGTCTTGGTTCCTGGTTGTAAGCAGGGGTTGTGCCTCTAGGTTGTCAGTTCTGCTCATTTTTTTATCTTTGTACTTGCACAGTCTCCATTGCTTTCATTTCATGTATTTGCCTTTAACTGTCTATATTATGGTGACTTCTGCCACCAAGTCCTGGGCAACATCCCAAGTAGCATCTTCTGCTGGCAAACCCTATCCTGGAAGATCTTCATGCTCCAGCTTTTCCAGAAACCAGTGGGGAGAAAAAAACCCCAAAAACCCCAAAACAACAAATCTAATTTCATTTGTTTAACTTCGCACTGAGTCACATGCTCCAGGCACCTTTAGCCTGAGGGACAGACCTGCATTCCAGGCAGTGTTGCCTGAGGACCCCTGTCAAGAAGCTTCATGAGAATTTCTGAAGCTCATCATGTCAATGCAGAGAGGGTTTAACACTGACTCTCAAACCTAATCCCAGAATGTCTGGGGCCTAACTGTCCAACAGTGTCTAATCCCAACCTCAGCCTCACAAAAATTCAGGATTGAATTTGCATTCTTGTCAGAAGCACTCCTGGAGTGAGGATACTTCCCTGTGAGACTAAAAGGGGGTAGTGAACACTTTGTGCTCAGAGCATCTGGGGGGGATGTCAGGTAACAGAGGATAGCATTTAGCAAACTGGGCATTCTTTAATAATACTAATGACATCATGGGGGTCTCAGTTACCTGGTCCCCTCTGAGCAGGGATGCTTGTTGGAAGGGTTTTGCACATGTATTTTTGGACTTCTGTGCTTGTATCAAGTATAAATCATCATTCTAATGGCATAAACAAGAGCTATGACATGGCACTTAGTGGCATTATTGGCTAAACATGAGTTAATTAAAGGGGATATAAGGTACTAATTTTTCAGACTGAAAAGGAAGGACTGGGGTGGAGGGATATGTCACGATCCGTCCTAGTGAACGGATGATGTGATGGTTCGTAGGGGTGATCTCAGGGTGCAAAAAATCCGACACGGTACAAGGGGGTTTGCAGTGATAATCAAAACAAATGCACCTTTATTGAATGACCACAGCAAAATGCGATAGAGAGATTAAGGAAGAGAAAAATATAGAGAAAGAGAGAGAGAGAGAGAGGAGGATATAGCTACCAAACATAGAGACGAAGTCCTTTGGTCCAGTCCAGTCGAGGATCCATCTGTTACATTGGGGAGATATCAAAATCTCTAGCTAACTCAGAGGGTTTTGTTATTGAAAATTGTGGGGGGAGGGTGGGGGGGGTGGGAAACAGATACAATAGGCAATAGATGTAACAGGTAGTCTATGTTCTCAGCAGTAAGCAAGAGCCATTGTTTTCGTGGACCAGTGGTCACAACCTGCAGGCAAACATCTCACTTTGGTCAGCTTGCCTCCCCCACACACCTCCCCCAGGTTGGGGGTTTCAGTCCCAGTCCTTGGAAGGAGGAGAGGGGCCTTTTCACATAGGGATTTCATGTCCCAGTCCTTGATGGAGAGGCTTCTTACATCGCAGTTTGTCTGTCACGGCGGTTGCTAATGAGTGAGGGTCTTCTGTGGGAGACCACCCAAAACTCAGGAGAAGTCCAGCCAGGCCAAGAGGTGGGACAGCTTCCAAGGCTATTGTTGCAAAAAGGGCACAGTGCCCCCTTCTTAGCATACAGCAAACAACACTTGTGAGAATAATTTAGCAATGCTCTCAGATCTCAGGGCCTTTGGCATGTGACTTTCTTCTTCAGAGCCAGAGATTCTAGACGGGGGGGGTCTTCTCTTCAGTGGTCCCCCAATGACAATCGTGAGGCAGATGAGGGAAAATTTGGACAGACTCTCACAGGATGCCCTAAAGCAATGCTATTTTACCTAATGCCAGAT
This sequence comes from Geospiza fortis, assembly GCF_000277835.1. NCBI lineage: Eukaryota > Metazoa > Chordata > Aves > Passeriformes > Thraupidae > Geospiza > Geospiza fortis. The sequence continues at coordinate 134,714 of NW_005054598.1, read as the reverse complement.
ATGTGAAATGAATCCAGAAAGCATTGATTTTTCCATTGGAGGTTGTACTTCATTCACCTAATTTACCTAATTATTCCTAAAGGCATGGGAATAATAAAATTACTTTGGATAAACCGTCGAGATTTGTGATCTGTGGTGTGCCAGGGTTAACTGGCTGGAACTGAGAAAGCACTTCTGCCCTGCTTCTGTGACTTTGTCACCATTCATAGCTGTGTGATTGGCACTGACTTGCAACCTGGATTGCTCACATGGGTCCATAAATCATGCTGTTCCTGTCTTCAGTGCCTCACCAGTTTGCCAAGAATGTCTCCCAAACTCCTCTTCTACCTACTTCCTCAGCTGCTGAAATACCTGACAGAGCAGTGGAAACCACTTGTGCATTCCTACCACTGGAAGCTCCTCTCAGGCCTGCTGGGAAGGGAGGGCTTGCTGCGCCTCAGGACTTCTAGATGGAGAGGGGTTGCCACAACCTAAAGGCAGCCTTCAATTTGAGTTATTGTGGGACTAAATGAATAATTTCTTGTTGGTGAGGAAGATTTATGTATAGCCAGATAAAGACTTTGAGCTCTTTCTCTGCATGTTCCATGGGCCAGCCACATTGCAGATCGTTCCATCACTAATCCTGATGACTTCCCAAGATCACTGCTTGCATTGTGCTTTGTGAGTGTTGCTTTAGCCAAATAACTCCATCATACAGGAAAATCGAGTGCACTGGGATGCATTAGATTTATAAAGGTTTCAATGAAAAGGTTAAATTGATGGGCAACATCAGGTATTCTACTTACTGCAAACCAAAAGACCAAGAAGGCTTTTAAACTCAAAAGCATATCAGAGTATAAATCAAAACATTTTACTTTTTAGAGCAGAGAGAACAAAAAGCTTGAAATTTAACAGCAGGCAAAGAGAACCAGTCTGCTCTCTGGCCCAGAGATGAGCTGCCAGGGCACAGATTGCTTTCCTGCAGCTCAGCTGCCTCACCTCCTGATCAGGACTGCCGTGTCCAGACCATCCAGATGGTCCAGGGTGGGCAAACCACATCCAGGGACTGTCTAGGAGAGGACTGCATGGCACTGGCCACAGGGATGGACATGGCAGACCAGTGCTCAGGTGCAGGGATGAGTTTGGCCAACCTGGTCAGTATATAGAGTAGCTTTGGACTTGGAACACTTTCAGCTGAAAAAGGCTGGCATATTAATCCCCTTAGTCAGGTACCTTCATCAAGTGGTCTCAGTATTCAATCCATTTTACTGTGACTGCACAGTATATGACATATCAGTGGTCAAGTAACCTTTCCTCCACTACCTTGGAAGAAAGAGCAGGGCAGGGCAAACGTTTTCAATTACCCCAAATATTGCTATGCTGTTGGATCATTTTGATCTGAGAAACTCCATCCTGTCAGCCATCTGAGAGCAGGGGGGTGATAACAAATAGATCATGAAGGGATGTTTGATGTAGCTGCTAAATATTATGAAGCCTTTGGGATCACAGGTACAAGAGGTGAAGCATAATGAAGGTCTGTTTTAATTACAGCATTCAAATATGTGGTAATAGGCAACTGTATAAGTCTGTGTTAGAGTTAGGGTTTTCATTATGTTTTTAATGTAATACTGATTAGCCTGTACTAATTGACATGAACCCTGAGCAGACTGCAGCAAACGAAAACAATCTGGCAACTGGCTGCTAAAATGCATTGGTTGTGTCCAGCCCTTCCTCACTGCAGGCTGCCAGGATGTGAGTGAGGTGATGGCAGTAACAGGGCCTATTCCATGGATTTCAGTATTTAAGGTGTCTCTTGTCTTTTTCCGTTCTTCCTCTTCTATTTCCAAATTAATTGAGCTCATTTCTTATACTTGCTTCACTCACATTTTTGTTTGCTGACTTTTATGGGCAAGCAATGGCTTTAAGCAGCCAAGTAAAATAGACTTGTCTTCATGTCAACTGTTGGTGAATAGATTTTATATGTGGATTGGTGGGTTTTCATGAGAGCTTTACAAGTTCAGTTCCTGTTTGCTCTCTGCTTGCTTCCAGGAACAGGATTTTGTACGAGCTTAACATTTTTCTTTATAATCAGTATATTGTGCTTATGGTATGTCTGTTGCTGAAATGCAAGTACTAGATGAAATATTTTATCTGAGAGTAGGTGCCTGACAGCTTTAGCCAGATTGATCTTTCAGTTGGACTTTTAGTCCTTAGGACTGCCTGGCAATTAAGTGGTTCCTTTTATTTTAAATTAAGATTTTCATCCTAGACACATAAGCTCAAGTTTCATCTTGAATCATGTTAACCTGACTTTCAGAAAATCAGGTTAAAAGCCCAGAGCCAGCTGAAAATTTAGCTGCTTTATTTTATCTAAAGTTGATTTTTGATGGTTTGTACCCACTTTAAAATATATAGGCCATTATCTCTTGCAGTGTAAACACTGTGGAAAATGTCACATTTAATAAAAACTATGACCTCATTCTTGGCTTCATTTTAAATGAGTTTCATTATTTTACTCAATATATGATTTATTCATGTATTCAAATATATTTATTCAGTGAAGGCAGAGATATTTTGATTAATTCAAAGACTAAATGCTCTGTACACCTCATGCAAATTGATGCAGAAATAAAAAGGAAAAAAAGGTAAAACTCTCTTTGTACTCTGAGGGCTAAATGCATCATCAGAATGTAATGAATGTTGTTTGTGTGCAGTCAAGTGAGGAGTCATGTTATCCTGAATCTCTCTCCATGGCTTTTATTATTATAGCAAAAATAAAATTCAGCACATGGGTTATATATTTGTTCAATGCTTATTTACAGACCCCATTTAGATGGGGAGTAAATGGTTAGATGAACCTTGCCAGTTATTCAGGTATTGCGGCATGACTCCAATATTTCTTTGCTATTTTTTCTATAATTCTACCAACTTTGCCTTTCTCAATTGAAATATAATAATTAAGAAAAAAAAAAACAGCCTACAATGCAAAAGAAGTGAGATTTTTCAACCAGCACTCACCATTATAATAATTAATTCCCCACTGAAGTGGGGAGTTAATCTCATTGGCATGAATTTGGTGGGAGCAGAGCTCAGGCCAACACTCAGTACTATTAACCCACAGAGCAGTGATGCGTAGTAATGTTTGCACAGCTTGACAGTATGTCCAGGCCGTGGGAATTGCAGCAGGGTAAAATCTTAAAGGGGCTTTGGACTAGGCCTGTCATTTTCAACTGAAATCACTCATAGAATTTTCATAAAGTGAATTTTGTTTAGGAAAAAAAGCCTGGTGAATTTTGTTACTTTTGATTTTCATACGTATTTGCGGCAATATGTGTGCTTTTTAGAGCACAAGTCCTGTGAGGAGCATCTGAGGGAGCTGGGGTTGTTTAGCTTGGAGAAAAGGAGGCAGACAGGGAACCTTCTTGTTCTCCACAAGTACCTGACAAGAGGCTGTAGCCAGGCCAGGAATGAGTCTCTTCTCCCAGTCACAGGACAAGAGGAAATGGCCTCAAGTTGTGTGAAGTGAGTTTTAGATAAGATATTGGGAGAAATGTCTTTACTGAAAAGGTTGTCAAGCATTGGAACAGTCCGCTTGGAAAAGCGGTAGCGTTGCCACCCCTAAAGGGGTTTAAAAGATGTGACCAACCTCAGCATGCCCAGCTGGGTCTGATGATGTAGATGATGATGATGAAGTAGCAACTATGGGCTCTTCTCCTGCTCATGCACAATCAATCCAGGGTCAAGGTGGGGATGCCCAGGGGTCAGGAAACCTTATTTTGCATCATCCAGATCCTGCTGTTTCCCCTGTCTATTCTGTGGTTCTTGACAGGAAGGGAGATGCTGCTATCACATTGCAGAGTAGTTTTCTTATGTGGTTCTCCATCTGGTGGGCCTGACAAACAAACAAACAAACAAACAAACAAACAAACAAACAAACACATCATGTCTGAGAGATGAACATGTAATATGTCCATGCGGCCTGCTGTAATGCCGGTCACTATTCATAGAATCACAGAATGGTTTTGGTTGGATGAGACCTTGCAGATCACCTAGTTCCACCCCCTTACCATAAGCAGGGACACCTTTCCCTGATTGCTCAATGTCACATCCACCTGGGCCTTGAAACTAGGGTGTAACCCTGTCTCTGGTGCAAGTCCCAGTTGTGTGCTGGGCTGCCTGCCTGAAAGGCTGGAAATTTTAATCTGATCCTCTTCATAGATATGGCTGGAAAAAGGTCCAAGGTAGTGGAAACCCAGTGCCTCTGCTGTGCAGTGACTGACAGTGGCATGAGCCAGGCATTTTCCTGAGCACCATCCAGAAAACAGCCTTTCCAACTGCAGGGCAAGAATTTCTCTCTCAGGTCTCTGTGCCCATCTTTCTCTCTCATGTTTTCTTCGGTCCCCAAGGGGGAATTTCATTGACATTACCTGATCCTCTGGGCATTATGGATCTGAAAGCAGAAATTTTGTGCCCAGAGTCTATGCATACAAAAAATGCCAGTCTGCTGCAGCCCTGTATAAATCACTGGCAGAAACAGGAAGGTTTTTGTTCTGATTCTCCATAGATCAGCCCATAAGCTTCTGGCTGGGCATCCCCACACCTTTGCATGCACCCCCAGACAATATTCTGTCTTGTAGCCATTGTGTACAATATGGAAATTGATGTGATTTTGTAATACAGAAATTTCCAGTGGAGGCACCTGTTCCTCTTACCTATGATAAAGTCTCCCCAGCCACTTACAGACACACTGCAGTTCATCTGAACCATGAAGTGTAAAGCAGCTAATCTTTTTGATCAAAATTAGAATATTGAGATAAGAGCATTCCTTTTTCCCTTACAATATCTGTATTGCTCTATTGCATTAACAGGATTCTGCAATACTAGTTTTAACATACGAAGCACATCTAAGAATAGTTATGCTATATCAGTAAGCTGAGAATATCCATCTGTCTACTGAAGCATGCCCTTCACATAGGATTTGCCCAAAATAAGAACATGCTGTTCCAAAAATCTGGTAACAGAAATTGGAATGTTACTCAGAGCATGAAATAACTGCCTTGGCATGAATGTCCCGTTGGCTTCTGGTGTCTGCAGAGGCAGGAAAAAATGACCTGTAAGGTTGGGAAAATGTCTTCAGGTCAGAACTTACCAACCCTCAATGTCTCTCTTATGTTCTTCAAAGTGAGAGATCTTAAAACAAACCCCAGCACCAGAGAAGGCACCTGCAGAGTACTGTCAGTGTGTTGATCTAGACATCAGATTCTTCTCATCTGTTTGCAGTTCTCAGTCACATCACTGTGTAAACTTTGAGGACTTGACTCATGTTTAGGATATCAAAATACATTCTTTCGTCTTTTTTGTCTTTTTTTCCTTTTTTTTTTCAATTCCTTCTGTGTGAAAACTTGGCTGTGAAGCTTAATAAATAAAACCGATGGGCAGCTGTCCTCATAATATAAATCTCCCTTGTGTCAGTGGGCCATTTGCTGAGCCCTCAGCAGGGTGCATTGCAACCTGCAAGAATTCTCATAATTTTCTCAGGTAGATATTTTCATAACTGCTGGACAGTTGAGACTGATGAAACAGAGCAGCCCTGTAGAGGCATAGAGTCTGGAAACACTTGTAGATTTTCTGCTTTGTGGTTTTGTTTTTTACAAAAAATTTTTGTACATTCCCTCATTATACAAAGTGGTGCTTTCTTCTGGAACTGCTGTTAATGCTCTACCCTAAGGCATTAGAAAGAAAACCTCTTACAACTGGCTTTGTAATGACAAGAACATTGCCATAAAATGGCAAAGTATGTTAATGTTATTTGTCTATGTTCTCACTGTTTCTCATTTTCTTTGCCTTTTAATTTGGGTCTGCTTAGTTTCTCCATTATTTTTACTATTTATTGGAACAGCACTTACTGGTCTCAGCTAGCAATCAGCCCTTCATGGTTCTGGACATAGCACAAGCACAGTGGAGGAAATTATTAATTCCTTGAAGTCACTGACAAGCTTGAAATTAATTTTCATAAGGCACATGATCCAGTCCACAGTCTTCTTGCAGTGAAATGTGGACATGGTAGAAATTTATGCTGTGCTTAATTCCAGCCTTGTTGATGGCACATTTTTCACTGAGCACTGAACTCAATAAGAAAATTGAAAAGTGTGATACAGAAAGGGAAATATTGGACAAGAAACTGGGAAAGCTTTACTTTGACTGTCTTGTTATATTGGTATATTTACTGCTTGCAGTAAAGCTGATGACAGGAGACCAGGACACTGTTGAGCATATGTGGCTTGGCCCTGCCACAGACTCACCGTGTCAGCATGGCCAAGTTTCACATTTATTGGGCAGTGATAATGTTCACATGCTTCACAGTGGGCCTGAGTTTGTAATTCTGGAGACTGCCCATGCTCCTACATAGACTTAGACTGTCTGCTTGTTCACAAGTGTCCCCAGTGAAAGGCTGCTGCTTTATGACTGCATGACAGATGGGCTTGGGCTAATCGTGTTTTTATGGGGGTTCACGTCTTCAGTATGCAGCAGTGAGAGCACTGCTGAGTGCTCTTCCTTAATCTCTTAAGTAAAGTGTGTGTTTTCTCTATCTGCAGGTCTTGCTATGTTAAATATAAAAGATAGGTTGTTGTTGTGAGCAGTTGTACATTGTCTAGACTCAGACTTACAGCAGCTGAGCCTGGGAATAATCTGTATTTTCTCTGCTTTGTTGAGCGGCAGAGGGAGCAATGCCTGATGACCACAACCAGAAGTAGTCATGCAGTTTCTTTTTTAGTTTTAATCCCTTGCTATTTAAATATCTAGAAGAGGCACTGATTTACAACTCCTTGTAAACTTCACACAAGGTTTAGGAAGGTCATGAATGCACAGAAGGCAGGGCCATTAGAAAAAGTAAAACAAAGGTGTCAGCATGTGCATTTTAAAAATACATCTATAAATTTCTCATCCAAAATTGTAATTGTTATTCTTATTATTCAGTAGCTGTGTAGCTGTGAGCTACCTATCAAATTACTTAGGCAACCTTGAACATAAAATTTTGTTGTGTAAGTAACATCCAAAAGTGTTTTCTTATGGTGCTAAAGAACCTTTATAGTCATCCCACCTCTGCCCAACCTGTCTGATTCAGAGATGCAGAGCTTTTTACATCTCCATGAAGTGATATGTTACATCCCTAACTGCATCCTCATGATTTCACATATCCACACATTCTGTTAACTTTGTTAATTTGGCAGCAAACCTATCAGATTGGCCAGTTCTGGGAAACCAGATGGTTAGAAATGCTCAAGGGTCCATGAGTCACCAAACACCAGGTTTTCCACAGACACATCCATCAGTTTGGCTCTTCCAGCATGGCTGAGCCAATCGCTGCCCTGCTTACCAGGTAGCTAGGTGACCTTGGGCAGGTGACAAGACCCATCACTATTCCTTTCCAATGTCATGACAGGGAGAACTGGGCTCCTCTGTGGGCTTTTTGATTGCCTTTGCTCCTGGCAAAGGATAGCTCAGGACTCTTCTCCAGCTGCACGTCTTGCTCCCGCTGATAGTGGCACTGGACAAGAGCATTCACAAGTCAACACCATAAAAAAATTGCCAGGAGTTGGACACAATCCGTGGATTTTCTATAAAAAAAATAATTATAGACTTTATTGCTGAGTACCAAATCCATTTTTCCCTCTTCTGGGAGCCATTCAATAAACTTTATGTTCTGAGGTAGAGCAAAACTGTCGTAGTTTAATATAGTGTTTTATGCCTCTTCCCTGCACTCTAACACCTGATTGTGCTAATAGCCCAGTGTGGATTTTCTTTTTCTTTCTAAATTATATTAATAGGTCTGAAGTCCCCGAAGTCCCCTGTGACTTATCATTTCCCTCTGGACACTTACCCTTTCTTGCCCAGGAAGAAGCCAGTATTTCCAAGAGCAGCTGCCTTTTCAGATTTGCCTTTTCAGGTGATCAGCATCTGTGTTTATACTCCTTTCACAGAACCGTCAGGCTTTGTTAAAAGTGCAAGTTCTTGGGCACCAACCAGAACAAACCATGGCCTGGAAATGAAAAACAATCCTACCAAAAATGAAAGCTCCATCCTCCAAGAAATGCACATACAGAGCAACAGACTCAGAATTTACGTTGTCACAGTGGTTTTCATTCAGCCTTTTCTAACTGACACATTTCCACGTTCATGATCTTCTGGGTATATTTAAGGGGGGATGGGTTGGGAAAGGAAATTAACTTTAGCAGAATATCAAAAGAAGTGTTTCTCAACAGAGAAGTGGATGAGGATTATAGAATACTTTCCTCACCTAAAGTAAATGTCCTTCAAAAACAAGACTAGGTGATGCATTGAATATGACACACTATGATATTCCACAGCAGGAAGTGAAAACATCTTTTCTAGCTCATAGCTCTGATGGGGGAAAATTTTCAAAGGTTTTAAGAAGCCACTGGTGCAGTAACTCCCATATGCAGTTTCAACAATAATCCTCTTCATAACACTGCAGGTAACTCTCCTTAATGCCTCAGACCAGGATTTGGGATGAGCCATCATCCTCTATTGAGCAGAGAAGCTGGGTGACTTCTGGCAGTAACCCTTCTGTCCTATAGAATCTCTGTGTAACATGGTGTGAGCTGTGGGGTTTCTTTCAGGGATGATAGTGTTGGTAAACGTCTCTTAATAACATCAGAAATTCCCAAGGAGTCACATTTTCAAAGCATTTGGAAATCAAGAGGAAATTTTTATTAACTTCAATAGTTTTTGAACCAGGCCTATATGTGGGGGGTTTTGTTTTGACGCTGCCTAAGACAGGGGGGAATTGGTTTTTTGATAGTACAGCACCAGATTGCAGCCTCTGTATCTGTGGTTTTTTTTTAAATTCAGAACAACTCTCCTTTTACTAGATTTGTGTTATCTCTTATTTTACTACAATCTTTTTTGCATTTCAAAAAGGTTAATTCCCCAAGTAGTCTCTTTTGTTTAGTAGTTTTTATCTATCACAGACTTTTCTGTTTTCCTTTCCTCTCTTGTCCCAGAGACATATCATCCTCTGCTATCAAAAGCAAGTTTTCTTCCTTCTCCAAAGAAGCTCTTCAGCCCAGAGCAGTATTTTTGCTAAGTATCATTTTTGTTTCCTTCTCTGTATTCCTTCCCCTTCACTGTCTAACACCAGTGCCAGGCTCTGATTTCACTTGCTTCCTTGTAGGGAACGACTTTACCAAGGTTGTGTTTTCTCTTGTCATCCATGGATAGACATTTTAGACCATTCATTTGTCTTTGCACTGATCTGGACATACCAGGCTGCTTTAGCAGATGCTATTCATACCCAGAGGGCTGTTCCCAGGCAGGCTGTGGTTTGTTACTGTTTGAAAGTTTTTTTAATGGAATTGCTCGGACTACTTACTTTCCTTCACATTTTCCTTCACCTTCTCTGTTGTGTTTCTAGTTATTTTTAGTGCCAATGAGTAAGTTGTGGTAGGCTGAAACAGGTAGGCAGATTTGTAGTACTTCATTTAAGCTCTACCCACTAACCAGCTTCTTGATGCTACTTCTCCAAATTGGACTGGTTGGCTTAATATTGTCCACCTATTCCAGACAAACTGTTTGTTTCTCACCTTTCTCTTGTCTGCACTGAACCAGTATTTAAAAAAAAAATCTAACTTCTTTTTTTTGCTGTGGGCTTTATAGATCAGTGAACTTTATGGTTTGGTTTTTCTTTTCAGTAACATACAGTTTGGTTTTTGGAGCTGTAGAAAACTCATACTATTAAATCAAAAATGAGACCAACACATGCAACTCTTCTATTTTGTACTTCAAGTGATTTTTTAAAATTCTGGTACATCTTGGAGTACTTTGACTGTACTTAACTCTGATGACTTTCTGTGAGATCTCAGTGGCATTTATGATAGCTGTTTTGATAAACAGAAAGCTAAATGCATTACTGCAGAACATGCTAAATTTTTGCAATGGGCAGTGCCAAATGTCTGTTACTGATTTCTCACAGACACTGAGTTGCTATGGAAGTTACATCCAAAAGTTAATCTCCTTAATGTTGTTCAGAGAAGAAATGACTAGGCTGGAAAGGTGTAAGCCTAGACTGAATGCTTTGAATATCTGTAATTGACTGATTCCAGCATTCTTTACTGCCACAGTTTCTCAGTCTGTATCTTGAGTCTCCAATTTAATCCATTTACTTAGCCTGTCTGTAGCAGAAACCTCAGGGAGGACAAATATTTGGAGATATATCTCGTTCTGAAATTTTCCCAGAGCAGTACCAGGAACCAGTGCTGAAAAATAAATCCCATTTCCCTTCTTAAGAAAAAGACAAGATGACAAAAAATTGAAAGTGCTGATAGCATTAGGTTGCTGTGTCTTGAGCCTGTCAGTTGCACTTGGACAGAGAAGAGGTGTTGGAAGAGGAGAAGGTTCAGCTTGTGAAGATGGTAGAAGAATGCAGCAACACTGAACTGGTTCTTTGTAGCTGGCTTTTCACATCTGGAAAGTGGGGATGATGCTTTAAAGTTTGTAGATTGAAAAAATACCAGATAAGTACCGAGTGTTATTTTTATCCCAGACCTTGATCTGCAATAGTGGCTCCAGGTGCAGCCTCAGGAGAAGTTATCCATCCTGCCAGCACCTGCAGATAGATCTCTCTGCAGTTTATCTGAGCTTTATTTGGGAATAAACATTTATTCCCATTGAGCATACATCTGTTGCCTTCAGTCCCTAAAGAGGCTGGTCATAGCTAAAATATGCCCATATTTTTGTGGACTCACGTCTGCTCAACTACTCACCACAGGAAACTGAGAGATCTCATAGTACTTCTAACAAGCTGCACTTTGAGGCTGCACTTGTGGCCCTGAGATTTACTGATCTCAGTTGATCCACAAAAACTAAGCGGGGTCCAGAGGATGGGAGGGCACAATCCTGTCTACAACGGGTGAAGATGGAACAAAAAATCTTGTTACACTGATGTGCAGGCTCTTCATAGCTTAGCTGTCTGTTGAGCAGTTCAGGTTTTCTTAATTCATCTTAGCAAGTGTTTTCTCCTCTTGAAGACAGTCGAGTGAACCAGCAGTTTGTCTCTGCTTAGGTGGTCCTTCTCTCTCCAGAGCTGCAGACAAGAGGGCATGAATCATGAAAAGCAAAACAGGAGCAGATGTTCTGCATCAGGTTTAAAGTAGCAGTGTATGGTAGTTGCTTTATCTCAGTCTCCTAAGAATACCTGTGTTTTGGGGCAGCCTTCCGCTTATCCTGTTTAACATCCGTGTCTTCCTTTGGAAATGTTTGCATCTACCCCACTCTTCTCCCAGCCCTTCCATGGGTTTGAAAGATTAACTTGAGCTCCAGTGATGTTGAGGGCAGCTTGCAAAAGGGGTTGTTAAATGGAGAACAGTCAAGGAAAGAGAGGGAAGAGCAGTGAGAAGCAGAGGTGGAAAAGAAGCTCAGGTGGGAGGAAGAGTTAATGCTAACTTTAAAATTACTGGGATTACCTTAGACCCTCTATCGCATTAACCAGGGGCTGAGTGGACATGGTGGTGTTGATAAGGTGAGTTAAGGGGCCATAACCACTTCTGCAGGGCACTGGGAAGAAGGACTGAAGTTGTGGTCTTGGACTTGCAAGTGCATAAAGAGAGGTGATGGGAGAGCTGGAGTAAGACAGTGCCTGGGAAAGCAGAATAAATTGAATGAAGTTACAGTTTGTTCCTGGAAGCAGTGAATCCCATGTACTGCTTTCCCCTGTGAACAAAGTTTTTTTTTTTAAACAAACAAAGCCAGAGATAAAGTTAGGTCACGAAGCAGGAAGTGAGTATCTCTAAAAACAGGAGAAGTTGGGAAGAGGCTTTGTGAGACTTCCCTGCTCCTGCTGGCTGTGATACACATCAGTGGAAGATACACATGGGATAGATTGCAGGATTGGACATAGAGTTGTAAACACCAGATCAAAAGTGTTTAAGTATGGTCCTTACAAGTGGGCCTTTGTGCAGTGACATACTCCTACTAGGATCAACCATCAGAAGGAATTTAGAAACAATAGGATAAACAGACTTTCATGAAATCAGTTTTATATTTGAAATGCAAAACTAAGATGGTTGAAAGCAGTTTGGATGTCATTGTTAATCCCTAGGTCAGCTGTGCTGATATATCTCATAAAAGACAGGATACGTTCAAAGAGCAAAATCCACTGTTCATTGTCAGAGTGTTTGTGGAGACTTTTGTGCCATGGAAGCATCCCCATCAACTGAAGGGCACGGAGCATTGGCAGCTCTCCCTGCCTTAAGAAGACAGGTCCTGCAGCAGGCAATGCTGCGGGTTGGAGGAGAAATCTTGAGCTCTTCAGTCATGAATCTAGTGGGTGAAAGCTCCTGCGAGTGTCTGAAATGACAGCTCTCTTAGCAAGAAACTGTAATTTAGGTGTACTACTTCTGTCAGAAATATCAGTTCTTCCTATATTATGTGAACTTGTCACTTTTCCCTGCTCCGAAGTCTATGTCACCTGGCAATTCTGGAGAAGGACAACCTCTATTCAGTACACCAGAACATCATCTACTGCCAGTATTTCTCAGGAGCCATCAGACATCTCTGCTGTCTTGACTGAAATCATCAGGGAGGTGGCAGCAGTTCCAGGTACTGACTGAGTCGGCACCATGGATGCTTCTCACACCACCCTACTAAGAAAAATCAGTGACAAGTGTGTTTTTTCCCTCCACTTTGCCACTGAATTTTTTCAATCCTACCTATTTATACATCAGAATGTGTTTCAGTGCTTCAGGGCAGCCTGGGAGCACCCATTAGCCCTGGTCTGTGACCCACATAACTGCTTGTGCCATCTGGGTGCTTACTGCTTGGATGTGGGTAGGGATGCATATACTAGTATC